>NW_027142155.1:1470740-1792407 GCF_036365525.1 Heterodontus francisci | reverse complement strand
ACAGTGGGAGGATAGGTCATGTAAGAAAGATGTGGCAAAATAAAGGGAAAGGAGAAGGCAATGGAGCAAGGTAGCAATAAGGATAATAATCAGATTGTAGCACGAAGGGACAGAGGGTACAAACATAAGGGTTCACCAGCAGATAGCGCCAAAGTTTGCATAAAGAGTAAAAAGACAAACTAATGACTTTATACCTAAACGCTTTTGGCATTTGTAACAAAACGGATGGATTGTCAGTACAAACTAAAAAAGAAATAAAAATGATCTGATTACCATTAAAGAGACAAAGCTGCCGAGTGCCCAAGGCTGGCACCTCAATATCCAAGAGAACTTGACGGTTTGAAAGGACAGGAAGCTAGGAAAAGATGGTGAGTTCGCTCTGTTAATTAAGGAAGACATTAGTACAATTGTGAGAGATGATCTTAGTTCTAAAGATCAAGGGAAAGAATCAGTTTGGGTAGAGATAAGAAATAAAAAACTTATGAAGTCTCTTATGCGAGCAGGTTATAGGCCTCGTAACAGCTGTTACACTGCACGTCAGTGTGTACAGGACCAAATGTACTGCAATAATCTTGGGTGATGTCATTCTACGTCACGATTGGACGAATCCGATCAGCGAAGTTAGCTTGGAAGATTAGTTTGTAACGGAGTTTCTAGGTAGCAGCGTTCATAACATAATTGAATTTTTCACTCAGTTTGAGCGTGAGAAATGTACGTCTAAGACGATTTTTTTGAAATATACATAAAGACAATTGCAAAGGTCCGAAGGCAGAGCTCACTAAAATGAACTAGGAAATTAGGTTAAAGGGGAGGAGTGTGGAGATGCAGTGACAGACACTTCGAGAGATATTTCATAACACTCAGCAAAGATATATTCCAGTGAGAAGGAAAGACTCAATGAGAAGCAGGCACCATCCAGGGCAAACTAAGAAAGTTATGGATCGCACCAAATTAACGAAAAAAACCAAAACATTTTAGGGAGTTTGTTGTTACGTCAGAGGATTGGACATAATGTAAAAACCAGCAAAGATTGACGAGAAAAAATACACAGGGAAAAATTAGAGTATGAGAGAAAGCAAGCTGGAAATATAAAAACGGAAAGTAAGAATCTTTACAGGTATTTAAAATAAAAGAATAACTAAATTTAGCATTGGTCCTATAGACATTGGATACGGGGAATTAATAAGAAATAAGGAAATGAGGGAAGCGTTAAACAGATATTTTGTGCCTGGTTCACTGTAGAAGACACGGGTAATATCCCAGAAATACAGGAGGTGAAAGGGAGGGAGAAACCTAAAACAGTTACAGTCACAAGGGAAAGGGTACAGAGCAAACTATCAGAACTAAAAGCTGCATCCTAGGGTCTTGAAAGAAGTAGCTGCTGAAATAGTGAATGCATTGCTTGTAAAATTGCAATGTAACGTCTTTTTCAAGGAAGGGGGGAGACAGAAAACAGGAAACTACACGCTAGTTAGCCTAACATCTGCCATAGGGAAAATGCAAGAATCTATTATGAAGGAGGTTACAGTACTGCACTGAGAAACTGTTCATGTGATCAGGTAGCGTCAACAGGATTTCGTTCAAGGGAAATTAAATCAAAATACTGCAGAGCCTGTAAATCTGAAATGAAAACACAGTGCTGGAAATACTCAGCAGGTCTGGCTGCAGTTTTGATTTCCTGACTGAAGGAAGTAAAACATTGCATTAGAATCAGTTCAGAGAAGGTTTGCTCGACTGATTCCAGGACTCAAGGGGATATGTTATGATGAAAGGTTGGACAGGTCGGGCCTGTATCGCTTGGAGTCCAGAAGAATGAGAGGTAATCTCATTGAAACAGGTAAGTTCCTTAGGGGACTTGGCAGGGTGGATGTGGAGAGGATGCTTCCCCCTATGACAGGGATTAGAACTAGGGGGTGGGGGGCATAGGGTTAAAATTAGGGGGTCTCACATTTAAGAATAAGATGAGGAGATTTATTTTCCTCTCAGAGACTCTTTAGTCTGCAAAATTCTCTTCCCTGGCAGTAGTGGAGGATGGGTCATTGAATATTTTTATGGCTGGGTTCAATCGATTTATGATTGATAATGGAGTCAAAGGTTAGAGTAAGTGATCAGACAAGTCGAGTTGAGGATACAATCAGATCAGCCATGATCCTTTCAAATGGTGGAGCAGGCTCGAGCGGGAAAATGGCCTACAACTCACCAAATTCGAATGTTTGTATGTAGCTTCGTATGTAATGACCAGAAACTCGCTGACTACGAGGGTGGTGCAAGCAGAAATGATCACTGATTTCAAAGGAAATTGGGTGAGACTTGAGCGAAATATCTGTGCAGGGCTACAGGAGTTGAGCAGGAGAATGAGACTGACTGGATTTCTCTACAGAGTGCTGGCATGGGCTCGATGGGCTGAATGGCCTCCTTCTGTGTCGTTATGACTTTATGGGTCTATGACAGGGGAATACAATTATCATAGCTTTCATATTCCATGAACGTTTATAATGGACTGGGCAGTATCACCCTGTTGAACCCCATAATGTAAGTGAAATGTTTGATGCCCCAGAACGTGTTTAACAAATTTCCTTCACAAACAGAATAAATCAGTTCAGACCCACTCAAAATTCTGGAGTCATTCACAATGGGGATTAGATTCTCCTGGTTTTCTCTGCATAGATAGCAGCAAGGCTTTTATGTGTGTCCCCCGCCTCCATGTGGAAAGTCTTGTCATGGTTAGGTGAGATAAGACATGTTGCCTGGGCGACAGATGTCCTCAATTGTGTTACTGCTTCCGTGTTCTCTTCAGTCTGGGTTAAACCTGGTCAGCCTCACCATTAGGTGGTTCATAAAGAGGAGTCACAGTCTCTGAAAATCTAGGGATGGGTGTCCACTGATACCCCACCAGCCTGATGATAGGACACAGGGCAGTCTTTGTGGTGGACAGGGGTAGACACTAGATGAGGGCCCGCTGATACCCCACCAGTCTGAGGATAGGACACAGGGCAGTCTTTGAGGTGGACAGGGATAGACACTGGATGAGGGTCCACTGATACCCCACAAGTCTGAGGATAGGACACAGGGCAGTCTTTGAGGTGGACAGGGGTAGACACTGGATGAGGGTCCACTGATACCCCACCAGTCTGAGGATAGGACACAGGGCAGTCTTTGAGGTGGACAGGGATAGACACTGGATGAGGGCCCGCTGATACCCCACCAGCCTGAGGATGGGACACAGGGCAGCCTTTGATGTGGACAGGGGTAGTACTGGATGATGGTCTGCTAAAACCCAACCAACCTGAAGATAGAACACAGGGCAGTCTTTGAGGTGGACAGGGGTAAGACACTGGATGAGGGTCCACTGATACCCCACCAGTCTGAGGATAGGACACAGGGCAGACTTTGAGGTGGACGGGTCGACACTGGATGAGGGTCTGCTGGTACCCCACCAGCCTGAGGAGGGTACATAGGGCAGTCTTTGAGGTGGACAGGGATAAACACTGCATGAAGATCCACTAATACGCCACCAGCCTGAAGATAGGACACAAGGCGGTCTTTGAGGTGGACAGGGGTAAGACACTGGATGAGAGTCCACTGATACCCCACCAGTCTGAGGATAGGACACAGGGCAGTCTTTGAGGTGGACGGGTCGACACTGGATGAGGGTCTGCTGGTACCCCACCAGCCTGAGGAGGGTACACAGGGCAGTCTTTGAGGTGGACAGGGATAAACACAGCATGAAGATCCACTAATACGCCACCAGTCTGAGGATAGGACACAGGGCAGTCTTTGAGGTGGACAGGGGTAGATACTGGATGGTCTCAACCTGATGTTGCTCTGGGCTGATGCTGGATGATCCAATCTGGGCACCTAGAAAGGTGACACGATCTAACACCAGCTGGGCCTTACGTGGATGGTCTTTTAGTCCAGCTCCCAAAGTAACTGCAGTAGTTCCTGTAAAAGGGTTAAATGTCTGGACACGGTCTGTGGTGATGAGGACAAGATCATCGACATATTGCAGAAAGTAGGAACACAGTGAAATGCTCATAAGGGCCCCGGCCATACGTTTGTGGAAAATAGTGGGGTTATTGTGCAACCCCTTGTGACAGACATGTCCAGGGATATCTCTGGCCCTCAGACGTGAGTGTGAATTTAAATTGCTTCTCTAGTTTAACTGGGATACTCCAATAACCATTAGAGATATCCAAGGTGGAGAAGACGACCCTGCAATTGGGAATCCGGCAGAGTAGGGCGGGTGCCTCTCAGGCAACCGAGTCCACACATGTGTGACTGAGTTGAGTTTGTGGTGGTCAATAGTCAGTTACCAGCTGCCATCCAGTTTTCTAACCGGCTAAATCGGGCAGTTAGTAGTGAATGTGTCTTTGTGAACTACACCCTGGTATAACAATGACCTGATTGTGTCTGGAATATATGATATAATCTCAGCTCGGTAAGAATACTGCTTCAAGGAGCATGCAATGGTCAGTTAATTTCTTCAGGTCTGCTCATGCTTTTAAGTTATCTTTATGGGTTGTGAATACACTCAGCACCGACCCGAGTATCGGCTGTACCTCAGGGTCATCAGAGGTATCTGGTCACACTCCTCTGATATTTTAATCATGAATATTGAGGGTGCACTGGAAACCAGAGTAGGGGTATGTTTTAATGTTCAACAATATACAATATATGAATAATCAATTACTGCTGATAACCTTTGAGCACATTACTTACTGCACCGTAACCACTATCCATTATGCAGGATCATATAAAAGGTAGGCAGGACTTTGACATGAACTCTGTTCCGTCTCCGATACCACTGTAAGATCTGATCTAGGGTCACAGATTAACCAAAAGGAGGCCGAAGTGTCAACAGCAGTTTATTGAGGAATGACAATTCAAATACAGCACAACATCAGGATAGACATAATAGACATACGACCTGTGACAGGTGAGAAAGGATTTCTGGCTATGGATCAGATGTTAGAAGCTATTATTAGAGACGTTGTATTAGAAAAAATCAAGATGAACAGAGAGAGTCAGCATGTTTTTGTGGAAGGGAAATCATGTTTAACCAATTTATTGGAGTCATTTGAAGAAGTAGCATGTACTGTGGATAAAGGGGAAACGGTGGATGTACAGTACTTAGATATCCAGAAGACATTTAATAAGGTGCCACTTCAAAGGTCATTGCGGAAAATAAAAAGTTCATGGTTTAGGTGTTAACATATGGGCATGGATAGAAGATTTGTCGGATAACAGGAAACAGAAAGGAGGCAGAAATGGGTAATTTTCTTTTTGGCAAGATGTATCGAGTGGTGTGCCACAGGGATCAGTGCTGGGGCCTCAACGTTTTACAATTTATATAGATTATTTTGATGAATGGACCGAAGGTATGCTGGCTAAATTTGCTAATGACTAAAAGATAGTGAGAAGGTAAGTTCTGAAGAGGACATAATGAGGTTACAAATGGATATAAATAGGTTAAGTGAGTGGGCAATGATCTGGCAAATGGAGTATAATGTGTCAAAAGGAGAAATTGTCCATTTTGGCTATAGGACCTGACTCTTACCTCGCGACTTGACTATTATAACATACTCCTGGCTGGTCTGCCACATTCTGTAACCTTGTGATGATCCAAAACTTTGCTGCCATCTTCTAATAAACACTAAATTCTTTTCACCAAACATCCCTGTGCTCACTGACCTACATTGGCTCTTGGTCCAGTAACACCTCATTTTTAATATTCTCGCTTGTGTGATCAAATCTCTTCATGGCCTCCCCGCTTTGATTATCGCAATCTACTTTCCATTTCCAATATTCCTGAAACTTGTTCATCTTAAAGGCTTTTTCTAATTCCCCTTTTTCAAGTGAGTTTCTTTCCCTCTGTCTCTCTCCCTGACCACACAGTTTATCTCTCCAGCTCCACTGGTGCTGTGGAAGTTTGGATCCATAAAATGGCGTGAGCTGCACTGCCGGTCACATCGAGCACGTTGTGCAGGACACCCACTTGAGTTTTCCACACCTGTCTATTGAATGTCGCTTGATCAAACACCTTTTGAAAGTCCATATATTTAACTTCAATCACATCACCCGCATCAACCCTCTCCATTGTTTTATCAAAGAACTCCATCAACTTTACCTCACCACCACCAGCTCTCTACACTCCTCCACTGTTGTTAAATTATCAGACTGCTTATCCAACATCCAGTAATGGATGAGCAGAAATTTCCTCCAATTAAATATTGGGAAGACTGAAGCCATTGTTTTCATTCCCCACTCGAACTCTGTTCCCTTCCTATTGATTCCATCTTTCTGCCTGGTAACAGTCTGAGATTCAGCCAGTCTGTTGGCATCCTTGGTGTCACATTCGGGACAAAATTAATAGGCACATGAAAAACTGTGGGTTGACTGAGGAAATCTAGCACGTATTTGTTCAGGGGAAATGGCATGTATTTATTTAGAGACACAGCACTGAAACAGGCCCTTCAGCCCACCGAGTCTGCGCCGACCAACAACCACCCATTTACACTAATCCGACAGTAATCCCACACTGCTTGCCACCTATCTACACTAGGGGCAATTTACAATGGCCAATTTACCTGTCAACCTGTAAGTTTTTGGCTGTGGGAGGAAACCAGAGCATCCAGCGAAAATCCACACGGTCACAGGGAGAACTTGCAAACTCCGCACTGTCAGATACCCAGAATTGAACCTGGGTTGCTAGAGCTGGAAGGCTGCGTTGCTGACCATTGCACCACTGTGCAACTGGCTAACTAGCTTGCTGGAGTTTTTTGGAGAGGTAAAACGGAAGCTTGATGAGGGCAATGCTGTTGATGTGGTGGAAATGGAATTCCAAAAGGCCTTTGATGAAGTGCCACGCAAAAGATCTGTGAGCAAAGTTATAGCTCATCGACTAAAAAGGACAGAAGCAACATGAAACCAAATTGGTTAAGTGACAAGAAACAGAGAGTAGTGATTAATGAATGCTTTTCGGGCTGAAGAAAAGATGTAGTTGAATCAAAGCAAAATACTGTAGATGCTGTCAATCTGAAATAAAAAAAAGAAAGTGCAGGAAATACTCAGCAGGTCCGGCAGCATCTGTGGAGAGAGAAGAAGAGTGAACATTTCAGGTCTGTGATTTTTTCTTCAGAACTGGCAAAGGTTAGAAATGTAATAGGTTTTAAGCAAATAAAGCGGGGGTAAGGTGGAATCAAAAGGACAGAATTGTGAGCATTAGAACAGGGATTGGGGAGGGGGTGTTGAAATGACAAGCGACCAGAAGCTCGGGGTCATGCTTTTGGACTGAGCAGAGGTGTTCTACCAGGTGGTCACCCAATCAGCGTTTGACCTGCCGCGGTGTTCCAGTGAACATCAACGCCAGCTCGGGGAACAGCTCCTCATTGTCCGATTAGGCATTCTACAGACTTCTGGACTGAACATTGAGTTCAATAATTTCAGAGCATGACTGGCCCTTTTAATTATAACTTTTTAAAATCCATTTTTAGGCGTGTGCCGGCCTTAAACTGGATTTTTTATGTTGGTGCTTTTGGTTAGGGCAGTTCATTGTTCAGTCATCTACCCCAGAATACTGAGGGAGGCAAGGGAAGAAATTGCTGGAGCCTTGACAGAAATCTTTGCATCCTCATTGGCTACAGGTGTCGTCTCAGAGGACTGAAGAATAGCCAATGTTTTTCCTTTGTTTAAGAAGGGTAGCGAGGATAATCCAGGAAATTATAGGCCGGTGAGCCTTACGTCAGTGGCAAGGGAAATTATTGGAGCGGATTCTTCGGGACAGGATTTCCTGCCATTTGGAAACAAATGGACTTTTTAGCGAGAGGCAGCATGGTTTTGAGAAGGGGAGGTCATGTCTCACTAATTTAATTGAGTTTTTTGAGGAAGTGACGAAGATGATTGATGAAGGAAGGGCAGTGGATGTTATCTATATGGACTTCAGTAAAGCCTTTGACAAGTTTCCTCATGGCAGACTGATACAAAAGGTGAAGTCAAATGGGATCAGAGGTGAGCTGGCAAGATGGATACAGAATTGGCTCGGTCAAAGAAGACAGAGGGTAGCAGTGGAAGGGTGCTTTTCTGAATGGAGGGATGTGATTAGTGGTGTTCCACAGAGATCAGTGTTGGGACCTTTGCTGTTTATAGTATATATAAATGACGTGGAGGAAAATGCAGCTGGTCTGATTAGTAAGTTTGCGGACAACACAAAGGTTGGTTCAGTTGCGGACAGTGATGAGGATTGTCAGAGGATACAGCAGCATATAGATCAGTTGGAGACTTGGGTGGAGAAATGGCAGATGGAGTTTAATCCGAACAAATGTGAGGTAATGCATTTTGGAAGGTCGAATGCAGGTGGGAAGTATACAGTAAATGGCAGAACCCTTAGGATTATTGGTAGGCAGAGAGATCTGGGCGTACAGGTCCACAGGTCACTGAAAGTGGCAACGCAGGTGGATAAGGTAGTCAAGAAGGCATACGCATTGCTTGCCTTCATCGGTCGGGGCATAGAGTATAAAAATAGGCAAGTCATGCTGCAGCTGTACAGAACTTTAGTTAGGCTGCACTTAGAATATTGCGTGCAATTCTGGTTGCCACACTACCAGAAGGACGTGGAGGCTTTGGAGATGGTACAGAAGAGGTTTACCAGGATTTTGCCTGGTCTGGAGGGCATTAGCTATGAGGAGAGGTTAATAAACTCTGATTGTTTTCACTGGAACGACGGAGGTGGAGGGGCGTATTGATAGAGGTTTACAAAGTTATGAGCGGCATGGACAGAGTGGATAGTCAGAAGCTTTTTCCCAGGGTGGAAGAGTCAGTTACTAGGTGACATAGGTTTAAGGTGAGAGGGGCAAAGTTTAGAGGGGATGTGCGAGGTAAGTTCTTTGCACAGAGGGTGGTGACTGCCTGGAACTTGTTGCCGGGGGAGGTGGTGGAAGCAGGTACCATAGGCACGTTCAAGAGGCATCTTGACAAATACATTAATAGGATGGGAATAGAGGGATACGGACCCCGGAAGTGCAGACGGTTTTCGTTTAGGCCGGCATCAAGATAGGCGCAGGCTTGGAGGGCCGAATGGCCTGTTCCTGTGCTGTACTGCTCTTTGTTCTTTGTTGTTCCCTAACACCCTCTCTGCTAACAAAGCTAACGCTTTGTCTTTCACCACACCACAATCACACTCTCTTTGACTTTGCACCATGACCTCCTTGTCAATTAATTTCACTGATCATCTGTCTGATCAAAACCTGCCCTTTGTTCTCTTTTGCCCCACCCCTGCTTTACCTGCTTAAAACCTATTACATTTCTAACCTTTGCCAGTTCTGATGAAAGGTCACAGACCTGAAACGTTAACCCTGCTTCTGTCTCCATAGGTGCTCCCTAACCTGCTGAGTATTTCAGCACGTTTTGTTTTTATTTAAAATTTGTAGTCGAGTTCCCCGGTGATCAGTGTTGGGACCCTTTTTCTTCCTGACGTATATTATTGGCCTAGACCTTGGTGCAAATGTAACAATTTCAACGTTTATGGATGACACAAAACTTGGAGGCATTATGAAGTGTGAGGAGCAGAATCTAGACCCTCCAAAGGACATAGTCAAGTTGATGGAATGGGCAGACAGGTGGCAGATGAAGTTCAATGTGGAGAAATGTAAAGTGATATATTTTGGCAGGAAGAAAATGGAGAGACAATATCGATGAGAAGGGTACAATTCTAAAGGGGGTGCAGGAGTAGAGGGACCTGGGTGTATATGTGCATAGGTCATTGAAGGTGGCAGGACAGGTTGAGAGTGGTTAATGAAGCATACAGTATCCTGGGCTTTATTAACAGCGGCATGGAATACAAGAGCAAGAAGGTTATTTGGAACTTGTATAAGACACTAGTTCGGCCTCAGCTGCAGTGTTACATCCAGTTCTGGGAGCCACACTTTAGGTAATGTGCAGACACTGGAGAGTGTACAAAACATTCACAAGGATGGTTCCAAGGCGGAAGCAACAAGAAATGCTGGAAATACTCAGCAGGTCTGGCAGCATCTGTGGAGAGAGAAACAGAGTTACGTTTCAGGTCAGTTAACCTTCTGAACTGGCAAACATTAGAAATGTGAAAGGTTTTAAGCAAGTAGAGCGGGGGTGGGGCAAGAGATAACAAAGGAGAAGGTGTTGATAGGGCAAGGTCACAGAGAATAACCGACCATAAGGTCATGGAGTAAAGGCAAACAGTGGGTTCATGGTGTGTTGAAAGACAGGGTGTTATGGGACTGAAAACTGAACAGTCACAAGTACAAGCATGAAAAAAACAGTGGGTGGGCAAACTGAACAATCTAAGGTAAAATAAAATAAAATAAACACACAAAATATAAAAAAAGGAAAAAAAAAACCTAAAGATCAAGATAAAATGGGGGGCCCGTAATGCTCTGAAGTTTTTGAATTCAATGTTCAGTCCGGCAGGCTGCAGTGTGCCTAATCTATAAATGAGATTCTGTTCCTGGAGCTTACGTTGATGTTCACTGGAACACTACAGCAATCCCAGGACAGAGACGTGAGCATGGGAAGAGGGGGATGAGTTCAAATGGCAATCAACAGGAAGCTTGGGGTCGTGCTTTCCGACTGAGCAAAGGTGCTCCGCTATGCAGTCACCCAGTCTGCATTTGGTCCCGCCAATGTAGAGGAGACTACATTGTGAGCAGCGAAAACAGTACACTACTTTGAAAGAAGTACAAGGAAATCGCTGCTTCATCTGAAATAAGTGTTTGAGGCCTGGGATAGTGAGGGGAGAGGAGGTAAATGGGCAGGTATTACACTTCCTGCGATTTCAGGGGAAGATGCTGTGGGAAGGGGACGAGGTGGTGGGGGTAATGGAGGAGTTGACCAGGGTGTCGCAGCGGGAGCGATCCCTTTGGAATGTTTACAGGGGAAGTGAGGGGAAGATGCGTTTGGTAGTGGCATCACGCTACATGAGGCGCAAATGGTGGAGGCTGATCCTTTGGATGTGGAGGCTGGTGGAAAGTGAGGACAAGGGAAACCCTGTCACTGTTCTGGGAGGGAGCAGAAAGGGTGATGGTAGAGGTGCAGGAAATGGGTCAGACATGGTTGAGGGCCCTGTCAACCATAGTGGTTGGGAATCCTCAGTTTAGGCAAAAGGAAGACATATCAGAAGCGCTTTCATGGAAGGTAGCATCATCAAAGCAGATGCGTCGGAGACGGAGAAACTGGGTGAATGAAATGGAGTCCTTACAGGAGGCCGGGTGTGAAGAACTGTAGTCGAGGTAGCTGTGGGAGTTGGTGGGCTTATAATGGATATTAGTTGACAACCTATCCCCAGAGATGGAGACAGAGAAGTCGAGGAAGGGAAGGGAAGTGTTGGAGATGGACCATGTAAATGTGAGAGAATGGTGGAAATTAGAAGCAAAGCAGATAAAGTTTTCCGGTTCAGGGCAGGAGCAGGAAACGGCACCGATACAGTCATCAATGTATCAGAAAAAGAATTGGGGGAGGGGCCTGAGTAGGACTGGAAGAAGAAATGTTCGACATATCCCACAAAAAGACAGGCATAACTAGGACCCATGCGGGTACCCATAGCAACAACTTTTACTTGAAGGAAGTGAGTGGAGTTGAAGAAGAAGTTGTTCAATGTGAGAACAAGTTCAGCCAGGCGGAGGAGGGTGGTGGTCGATGGGCACTGGTTGAGTCTCTTCTCAAGGAAGAAGTGGAAAGCCCTCAAACCGTCCTGTTGGGGGATGGAGGTGTAGAGAGATTTGACCCCAAGCTTCCGGTTGGTCGAAATTTCAACACTCCCCGCTGCTCTCATACTCACATCTCTGTCCTGGGATTGCTGCAGTGTTCCAGTGAACATCAACGCAAGCTCGAGGAAAATAATCTCATTTACCGATTAGGCGCACTACAGCCTGCCGGCATGAACATTGAGTTCAATAATTTCAGAGCATTATGGGCCCCCCCATTTTACTTTTATTTTGAGCCATTTTTTCTTTCTTTTTTTGTATTTTTACTTTATTTTTTTTGTGTTAGTTTATTCAGTTTTTCAACCCACTGTCTTTTTTAATGTTTGTGCTTGTGACTGTTCAGTTTTCAGTCGCTAACACCCTATCTGCAATAATGATTTGTCTTTCAACACACCATTAACATATTGTTTGCCATGACTATGGATACTCAGCTATTCTGTGACCTTGCCCTATCTACACCTTCTCCTTTGTTATCACTTGCCCCGCCCCCGCTTCTTGCTTAAAGCCTTTCACATTTCTAATATTTGCCAGTTCAGAACAAGGGTCACTGACCTGAAACGTTAACTCTGCTTCTCTCTGCACAGATGCTGCCAGACCTGCTGAGTATTTCCAGCATTTCATGTTTTTATTTCTGATTACCAGCATCTGCAGTATTTTGCTTTTATCCAAGGATGAAGAATATCAGTTATGAAGATATACTCGAGAAGTTGGATCATTTTCCTTAGGGAAGAGAAGGCTGAGAGCAGATGTGAAAAGAAGGTATTCAAAATTATGAAGTGTTTGGACAGAGTGGATAGGGACAAACTGTTCCCACTCCTGAAAGGATCGAAAATGAGAGGGCAAAGAATTAAAGTAATTGGTAATAGAAGCAGCAGTGACATGAGGAAAACGTTTCCACACAGCGAGTGGTTAAGGTCTGGAATGCACTGCCTGAGAGTATGGTGGAGGCAGATTCAATCAAGGCATTCAGGGGGAAATTGGATAGCTGTCTCAAAAGGAAGATTGTAGAGAGTTACAAGGAGAAGGCAGGATAGTGGCACTAGATGAATTGCTCTTTTGGAGAGCCAATGCAGACACGATGGACTGAATGGCCACCTCGGTGCTGTAACAATTCTGTGATTCTGTGACATTTGACCACAAAATGAGCTTCCAACCTTATATTCGTGCCATCACTATCACCACCCATTTTCACCTCAATAACATCGTCCAACTTCACCCCGTCTCAACTTACCTGCTGCTGAAGCTCACATTCATTATTTCATTACCTGTAGACGAAACTATTACAGCTCTTTCTCCCACATTCTACTATCTGTAAACCTGAGATCATCTGAAACACTGCTGCCTGTGTCTTACCTCACAACAAGTCCCATTCCCCGATCACTGACCTTCATCAGCGTACTGTCAAGCAATGTCTTGATTTGAAATTCGCAACCATGTTTTCACATCCCACCATGGTCTCACCCATCCCTATCTCCGTAATCTCCTCCAGACCCACAACCCTCCGAGATATCTCTTCTCCTCTAATTACGGCCTCTTGTGCATCCCTGATTTTAATTGCTCCACCATTGGTGGCCACACCTTCAGTTGCCTCGGCCCCAAGCTCTGGAATATCCTCCCTAAACAGCTCCACCTCTCCACCTCGCTTTTATCCTTTAAGACACTCCTTTAAAACCTGCCTCTTTGTCAAAACTTTTGGTCACCTAATCTAATATCTCCCTTGGAGGTTCGGGGTTATACGTTGTTTCATAATGGTGCTGTGAAGCACCTTGGGATAAGTTCTTGTTGAGGTTTGCCAGGTATGATTTGTCATTAGCATATTCGTGCTGCTTGAAATTTGTTATGCTATGCTTCTCCAAGCAATGAATATTTCCATCCTGGGTTGTGAAATTTCCCCACCACTGACGTCAGGTTGACTGGACAGTACATGGTTTACCCCATCTCTCCATTTTGTAAACAAGGTGTAATATTTACAGACCTTCCTTCCTCTGTATCACTCCCATAGCCAAGGAGAATTGAAAGATTCTGACGAGTGCGTCTGCTATTTTCATCACTCCTTCCCTCAGTAACCCTCATAATTCCCATCCAGACTGGGTAAATGTTCTACTTTATTGTGCTCCAAAAAGTGTTGGTTTGAAAGGGTGGCATAGTGGTGCAGAGCCTAGCACCACAGCTTCGTAGGTTCAGCGACCCGGGTTTGGTTCTGGGTACTGCCTGTGTGGCGTTTGTATGTTCTCCCTGTTACTGCATGGGTTTTCTCTGGGTGCTCTGGTTTCCTCCAATATTCCAACGACTTGCAGGATGACTGATAGATTGGCCATTGTAAACATTGCCCTTGGTGTAGGTAGGTGGTAGGAGAATTGAGGGAAGGTGGGGATGTGAGGGGGGAAAATGGCACTGATGTAGGATTACTAAAAATGGGTGGTTGATGGTCGCTGTAGAATCGATGGGCCAAAGGGTCTGCTTCGGTGCTGTATGACTCTATGTAAAGGGTTAACTAAACTTGTTTGTTCAGTGACTGCAGTTAATGTCAGTCTCCAAGGAGTCAATTGTATCACTGGAGGATTTGCATCTTCTATTAATAAGGGACTCCTTTAAATCTGTTATCCCATAGTGTCAGTGGAAGTTTCATTCCCGGGTAGTAACAGGGATCAGCAGCTCCAGAGAGAGGGAGAGGATAGATCAGAATCTGAGAACAGTAAATTGGAATGTTACTACAATGGATCAGAATCTGAGAACAATAGATCTGAATGCTGCAACAAAGGGCAGGACTTTCATCTGGGAGATTGACCGTCTTTCTGAAAATAATGATTGGTTCTCATTAGACTATCGGACCTATCTCGCACTGAAGATTATTCAACACATTTACTATCCCATCCTTGCTGTTATCAGTGTCCCTGGTAAGTCTCTCTATCCAGCTATTAATGGTATAAACCAAGTTTAACAAGATTACCTTTCTTGTCATTTACTCTGCCCTCCTTGCTGCTTTTGTTATCCCTGGCAAAACTTTATCCCCAGCTATGAGCTCTATAAACCATTGCTACTTGAATTAGAGTTCATATAATTTACTCGACCATCTTTGCAGCTGTTGCTGCGCCTGGTAAGTTCCTATTTCCCACGATGTGATCTGTCAACCCTGTTTCACTGAAATAATGTTCTTGCAATTTTAATTTTGGGAAGAGTGGAGCTCGTGCCATTAGTCTCCATAGGAATGTTTGTCTCCTATCCATGAACCATGTACCCCTCACTGGCTAATGTCGGAGGTTGAACCAGACAGTTTGCATCCTCTGCGTTCGATTTAACCCTGAGCTGAGTTCTGACCCCTTATTCTATCCATCACCAACAGTGCCTACTACCAGCTCTGTAAAATCACCCATCTGCCTCAGCTCATCTGCTACATAAACCTTCATCTGTGCCTTTGTTAACATAGAATATAGGAGCAGGAGAAGACCATTCGGCCCTTCGAGCCTGCTCCGACATTCATTATGATCATGGCAGATCATCCAACTCAGTAACTTGTTCCCGCTTCCGCACCCCACGCCGCCGCCCCTTTTATTTTGATACCTTTAGACCCAAGAGCTATATCTAACTCCTTCTTGAAAACATACAATGTTTTAGCCTCAACGGCTTTCTGTGGTAGCCAATTCCATAGGCTCAGCACTTTCTGGGTGAAGTAATTTCTCCTCACCTCAGTCTGTAAAGGTTTGCCCGTATCCTAAGACTATGATCCTTGGTTCTGGACTCCACTGCCATCGGGAACATCCTTCCTACATCTACTCTGTCAAGTCCTGTTAGAAATTTGTAGGTTTCTATGAAATCTCTCCTCAATCTTCATTACTCCAGCCAATAAAGACCTAACCAACTCAATCTCTCCTCTTCCGTCAATCCCTCCATCCGAGCCTTCAGTCCGGTAAACCTTCGCTGCACTCCCTCCATAGCAAGAAAATCCTTGCTTAGATAAGGAGACCAAAACTGCACACAATATTCCGGGTGTGGCCTCATCAAGGTCCTGTATAACTGCAGCAAGGCATCTCTGCTCCTGTACTCGAATTATCTTGTTGTTGAAGTTCGCCAGACGTCATTTGTTATCAGCATATCCATGCTGCTAGCCAGTTACTAACCACTGTTTTTCCAAGCAAAGAAGACTTTTATCCTGGGTTATCACCTCTCGAAATGTCCCTGGCAGTGACATTAGGCTGACTGGTCAGTATTTACAGAGCTTACCCCATCTTTCCTTTTTTTAAACAGGGTGTAACATTTACCTTCCTCCAGTCATCTATCATTACTCCCCTATCCAAGGAGGATTGAAAGATTCTGGCCAGTGCATCTGCTATTTCCACCATTCCTTCCCTCCGTCACCCACACACATCCCATCCAGGCAGGGTAAATGTTCCAATTTATTGTGGTACAAAAGGTATTGGATTGAAAGGGGTTATCTGAACCTGTTTGTTCATTGACTGCAATTAATGGCAGTCTCCATGGACCCTAATTCTGTCATTGGGGGTTTTACCTCTTCTACTAATATGGGAATCCTGTCAATGTGTTATCACATAGTGTCAACGGGAGCACCATCCCCGGCAATAACAGGGATGAGCAGCTCCAGAGAGATGGAGAGGATAGATCAGAATCTGAGAACAACAGATTGGAATGTTACAACAATGGGTCAGAATCTGAGAACAATAGATTGGAATGTTGCAACAATGGGCTGGAGTTTATCCCCAGAACTTTACTATCTTTCTGCATATTATGATCGGTACCCTTGAGGCTATCGGATCTATCTCTCACTTCCAATTGTTCAATACATTCGCTATCCCATCATCGCTATTGTTGGTGTCCCTGGTAAGTCTCTCTATCCAGGAATTAATGCTATACGCCATGTTTAAGTGCTTAACTGCTCCTGTAATTTATTTTGCCCGCTTTGCTGCTGTTGTTATTCCTGGTGCATATCTACAGCTATTAGCTCTATAAACCATTGCTAATGTTATTACAGTTCTTGTAATTTACTCTTTCATCTTTGCTGCTGCTGCTGTCTCTATTTCCAGCTAGGAGATCTGTAAACCCTGTTTCACTGAAAT
This sequence comes from Heterodontus francisci, assembly GCF_036365525.1. NCBI lineage: Eukaryota > Metazoa > Chordata > Chondrichthyes > Heterodontiformes > Heterodontidae > Heterodontus > Heterodontus francisci. The sequence goes on along the minus strand of NW_027142155.1, from coordinate 1,775,603 downwards.
ACTGTTCTGCAATGTAAATTTTGGGAAGACTGAAGCCAGTTTCATTGGTCCCCATCACAAACTCCATCCGCTATCTGTGAAACACATACCCCTCCCTGGTCAATGTCTGAGGTTAAACCAGACTATTTACAATGTCTGTGTTCTATTTATACCTGAGCTGAGTTCAGCTCCACATTCTTTCCATCACCGACCCTGCCTATGATCACCTCTGAGGGCGGCACAGTGGCGCAGTGGTTAGCACCGCAGCCTCACAGCTCCAGGGACCCGGGTTCGATTCCAGGTACTGCCTGTGTGGAGTTTGCAAGTTCGCCCTGTGTCTGCGTGGGTTTTCTCCGGGTGCTCCGATTTCCTCCCACAAGCCAAAAGACTTGCAGGTTGATAGGTAAATTGGCCATTATAAATTGTCACTAGTGTAGGTAGGTGGTAGGGAAATATAGGGACAGGTGGGGATGTTTGGTAGGAATATGGGATTGGTGTAGGATAAGTATAAATGGGTGGTTGATGTTCAGCACAGACTCGGTGGGCCGAAGGGCCTGTTTCAGTGCTGTATCTCTAATCTAATCTAATCAACCATCTCAACCTCTGCTTCAGCCCATCTTCTGCATAAACCCTCATCTGTGCCACACTTGACCATTTCAGTTCTATATCGGTCAACCTTCCAGTTATAAACCTCCATAAACCACAGCCCACCCAGAAAACCGCTGCCTGTATCCAGGTCACACCAAATCCCGATCACCTTTCATGCCTGTGCTCAGGGAAATATATTGGCTCCCGATCTGGCAGCACCTTAGTTTTAATATTATAGAGTCATACAGCGCTGAAAAAAGGCCCTTCGACCCATCATGTCTCTGCTGGCCATCAAGCACCTACCAATTCTCATCCCATTTTCCAGCACTTGACCCATAGCCTTGTATGCTGTGGCATGTCAAGCGCTCATCTAAATACTTCTTAAATGTTGTGATGGTTCCTGCCTCCACCACCTCTTCAGGCAGTGTGTTCCAGATTCAAACCACCCTCTGGGTGAAATACTTTTTCCTCAATTCCCCTCTAAACCTCCTGTGCCTTACCTTAAATCTATACCTCCTGGTTATTGACCACTGCACTAAAAGAAAACGTTTCTTCCTATGTAATCTATCAATGCCCCTCATAATTTTGTATACCTCAATCATGTCCCCACGCCCACCCCCCCCCCCCTTTTCAGTCTCTCTTCACAGCTGAAACGCTCCAGCCCAGGCAACATGCTGGTGAATCGCCAATGCATCCTCTCCGGTGCAATCGCATCCTTCCTACAGTGTGGTGCCCAGAACTGTACAAGGTACTCCAACTGTGACCTAACTAGCGTTTTATACAGCTCCGTCATAACCTCCCTGCTCTTATATTCTATGCCTCAGCTAATAAAGGCAAGTATCCCGTATACCTTCGTAACCAACGTAGATACCTATGCTGATGCTTTCAGTGATCTATGGACAAGTACACCAAGGTCCCTTTGACCTTCTCTACTTCCTAGGTTCCTACACTCCATTGTTTACTCCCTTGCCTTATTTACCTCCCAAAATGTATCACCCCACAATCTCTCAGGATTAAATTCCATTTGCCACTGCTCTGTCCATCTTCGCAGCCCATCTATATCGTCCTGTAATCTAAGTCTTTCCTCCTCACTATTTACAACACCAATAATTTTCGTGGCATCCGCGAACGTACTGGCCACACCTCCTATATTTACATCTAAATCATTACTGCGCACTACAAACAGCAAGTGTCCCAGCACCGATCCGTGTGGTTCATTATTGGTCACAGGCTTCCACTCACAGAAACAACCCTCGACCATCACCCTCTGCCTCCTTCCATTAAGCCAATTTTGGATCCAGCTGGTCAGTGGCACAGATATTAGCACCGCAGCCTTACAGCTCCAGCGTTTGGAATGTTATAACAATAGATCAGAATCTGAGAACAATAGATTGGAATGTTACAACAATGGATCAGAATCTGAGAACAATAGATTGGAATGAGTTTACGTCCTTCAAGCGCCCAACAAGTTTCCTTTAGAAATTGGAAAGAAGGTTCAAATTGGAAGGAAGCAAAGCGGTAGAAAGGTACAAAGTGACGTTAGAAGCAGGTGAAACAAAGGAGACATGAACTAGAATGCAGAATGTCAAGAATACACGGTTTAGGGCACTGTACCTGAATGCATGCAGTTTTCGGAACAGGGTAGATGATTTAAAGGCCCAAATATAGATAAATGGGCATGATCTAATTGTCATAACAGAAACGTGGCTGCAGGGTGACCAAGACGGAGAACTGAATATGCAAGCATTTTCGACATTTACGAAGGGCAGGCAAAAGGGAAAAGGAAGTGGTATTGCACTCTTAACAAGGGATGGGATCAGTACATTAGTAAGGGAGGATCTCAGGTCTCAGAACAAAAATGTGGAATCTGTTTGGGTGGAGCTAAGAAACAGCAATGGGCAGCAAGCATTGGTGGGAGTTGTTTATAGGCCACCAACAAGTAGTGGTAGTGTGGGACATGTCATTAATCAGGAGATGAGAGAACCATATAGCATGAGTATTGCAGCAATCATGGGTGACGTAAATCTTCATATAGAGTAGGTAAACCTAATGAGAATTAATGCTATGGAGGACGAGTTTCTGGAGTGTGTTAGGCATGGTTTTTAAATCAGTATTTTGAGGAACCGACGACAGAACAGTGTATTTTCGTTCCAGAATTATGTATGAGACAGGGCTAATTAATGATCTAATTGTAAAAGAACCTTTAGGGCTTTTATAATATTATAAAATTTTACATTGTTTAAAAGTGAGGTAGTTTAATCTGAAGCCAGAGTGTTAAATTTGAACAAAGAAAATTCTGAAGGTATGAGGGGCAATTTGGCCGAGGTGGATTGGCAAAATACATTAAAAGGTATGACCAGACATAGGCAATGAATAGTCTTTAAAGAAATATTATGTAATTTACAGCAACTACACATTCCTCCAAGGCACAAAAACCCCAAAAGTAAAGGCAGTCAACCGTGGCTAACAAAGGAGCTTAAGGATTGTGTCAGATTAAAGTAAAAGGCCTATAAAGTTGCCAGAAGTAGTAGTAAATCTGTGGAATGGGATGATTTTGGAATACAGCAAAGGAGAAAGAGGAAACTGATCAGAAAAGGGGGAATAGAATGTAAATGTTAGCTAGCAGAAAATATAAAAGCGATTTGTAAAAGCTTCTATACGCAAGTACAAAGGAAACGTTTGGCTAAGACGAATGTGGGTCCATTACAGGCAGAGTCAGGAGAATTTATAATAGGAAATAGAGAAATGGCAGAGAAGCGAAATAATTACTTTGTGTCTGTCCTCACTGAGGAATATACTAGAAATCTCACGGAATTAAAGATCCAAGGGATTGGGGGAATGAGGAATTGAAGGAAATTAATATGAGTAAGAAGGTTGTATTGGAGAGATTAATGGTCCTGAAGGTTGATACGTTCTCAGGACCTGATATTGTACATCCCAGAGTGTTGAAAGTAGTAGCTATATAAATAGTGGATGCATTGGTGATCATCTTCCAAAATTCCATAGATTCTGGAGCAGTGCCTGCAGATTGAAAGGTCACAAATGTCACCCCAATATTTAAGAAGGGAGGGAGTTACAGACCTGCTAGCCTTCCATCAGTCATTGGAAAAATGCTGGAATCTATTCTAAAGGAGTTAATAAATGAACACTTGGATAATAAAGATCAGATTGGGCATAGTAAACATGGATTGATGAATGGGAAATCATGTTTGACGAACCTTTTGGAGTTCTTTGAGAAATTTACGAACAGAATTGATGTAGGGGAGTTGGTGGCAGTGGTCTCCTTGGATTTGCAGATGGCATTTGATAATGTCCCCCACAGGAGGTTGGTTAGGAAAATTAAAGTCCATGGGATGGGAGGTAAAATACTGGTATTGGTTAACAATCAGAAAACAGGGAGTAGAAATAAAAGGGTCATTCTTCCGTTGGTAAGCTGTGACTAGTTGGATATCGCAGGGATTAGTACTTGGCCACGGCTGTTCACAATATATATATATATCAATAATCTGGACGTGGGGACCAAATGTAATACTTCCAAGTTCGCAGATGACACAAAACTGGGTGGGAATGTGTGTTTTGACGAAGATGCAATGCAGCTTCGAGAGGATTTGGACAGACTTAGTGAGTGGGCAAGAACGTGACAGATGGAATATAATGTGGAAAAATGTGAGGTTATCCACTTTAGTACGAGGAATAGATGTGCAGAGTATTTCTTAAATGATAGGAGATTAGGAAGTGTAGCTGTACAAAGGGTGTCCTTGTCAATAAGTCACTGAAAGATAACAAGCAGGCGCAGCAAGTAACTAAGAAGGCTAAAGGTGTGTTAGGCTTTCTTGCAAGAGGGTTTGAGTACAGGAGTAGTACAAAGAGAACAAAGAACAAAGAACAAAGATAATTACAGCACAGGAACAGGCCCTTCGGCCCTCCAAGCCTGCGCCGATCCAGATCCTCTATCTAAACATGTTGCCTATTTTCTAAGGTTCTGTATCTCTTTTCTTCCTGCCCATTCATGTATCTGTCTAGATACATCTTAAAAGACGCCATCGTGCCCGCATCTACCACCTCGCTGGCAACGCGTTCCAGGCTTTATTTCAATTGTACAGAACCTTGATTAGACCATACTTGGAATATTGTGCGCAGTTTTGCTCCTCTTACCTTGGGAAGGATATTATTGCCATAGAAGGAGTGCAACGAAGGTTCATCAGACTTGTTCCTGGGATGGCGGGACTGCCCTATGAAGAGAGATTGGAGAAACTGGGCCTGTATTCTCTAGAGTTTTCAAGAATGAGAGGTGATCTCATTGAAATATACAAAACACTTAAAGGGATTGACATGGTAGATGCAGCTCAGATGTTTACCCAGGTTGGTCAGTCTAGAACCAGCAGACACAATTTCAAAATAAGGGGGAAGCCACATCGGGCAGAGATGAGGAGCAACTTCTGTACTCAGAGGTTTGTGAATCTTTGAAATTCTCTACCCCAGAGGGCTGTGGAAGCTCAGTTAATGAGTATGTTTAAAGTAGAGATTGACAGATTTCTAAATACCAATGACATAAAGGGATATGAGGATAGTGTGGGGGAAAAAAGCATTGAAGAGGATGATCAGCCATGACCACATTGAATGACGGGGGAGGCTTGATGGGCTGAATGGCCTACTCCTGCTCCTATCTTTCGAAGTTCCTTCTCGACGATTGGTGGCCGTGCCTTCAGCTGCCGAGGCCCTAGGCTCTGGAAGAAAAGAGCAGAACTTCTACAAGTTAGGCATTTCTGGAAGAGAAGTGGCAGTGAATTAAACACTAAAATAAACGCAAAATACTGCGGATACTGGAACTCTGAAAAGAGAACATAACGTGCCGGAAATAGTCAGCAGGTTTGGCAGCATCTGTGTCGAGATAAACAGAAATACGGTTTCAGATCTGTGACCCTTCATCAGAACTGGCAAACGTTAGAAATGTAACAGTCTGTCATTTAAACTCTCCCCTCTCCGTCCCATCACAGTCCTTCCTTCGTGTTCTTCTTTCTCCTTCCCCTCTTTCACTTGCTCAAAGACTGTTACATTTCTAACGTTTACCAGTTCTGATGAAGGGTCACAGATCTGAAACATTAACTCTGTTTCTCTCTACACAGATGCTGCCAGACCTGCTCAATATTTCCAGCACTTTCTGATCTCACCCTAAACTTTGCAATTCTCTCCCTAAACCCTAAATAGTGTAAGTTGCACAGAGCCCAGTTTTAGGGAGTACTGTTTGTACAGAGTACTAAATACAGTGAAGTTAAGAGTGACTGAATTTTAAGAGATCTAAGAGTTGATCGCTTTCCAAAAGTTAGTTAACTATTGCATTTAGCATTTCACTTAATTTTAAGTTGAACTTGTAGTTTCTTTCACAGTATGTTTGTCACAACTGGACAGTTAATTGATGCTCATGGAATAGGATGGGCAGTGTCATCTTGGGAAAAAAATAACTGGCTTAATGACAGAAAACAGTGAGTTGTGGTAAATAGTTGTTTTTCAGTCTGGAGGAGGGTAGACAGTGCTGTTCCCCAAGGGTCAGAGCTGGGACCACTGTTTTTCTCCTGATATGTATAAATAATTTGGAGATTGGAATACAGAGCAATGAGATGGAGGTATCTGCTGCTCATATCCACCATTCCCAGTTCCTGCTTTAGAATTCCGGCCTCAGCGGGAGTAAGGGACCACTGTGAGGTTGTGGTGGTGACATCGCCCTCATTGTCAGTGACGATGGATGGTTGTTCACTGACCCCATCTCTGCCAGTTTTGTTCTTAGGCTGGCCTGCAGCTTAGTCCTAGGTTACCACACACTCTGGTATTTTCCAGTTAATGTGTATGGAGGAGGTGGAGCAGAGGCTGTGAGGCTCACAAATATGTAGTCCCAAAAAGAACAGGGATATCTGGCTTTGTGTTTGGAGACAGCAGCCACTATTGCCCACTGTTGACTGATTGTTTCTGAAGCTGTCGGATTTTATCTAAACACACTGTATGGTCAGCTTCCGGGGAGGCTGACCTTTAACAAGGGTCTAATTTCCTCAAAACCCCTCCTCATATCTTCTAACTCCTCACCTAGTCTGGGAGTTTCTGCCTGTAACTCAGTGTTTTGGTCCAGCATTTGTTCTAATTTTCTCTGTGGAGAAAATGTGGCTCCTGATCCCAGAGTAACTGATTGTACAGGATTCCAATGTTCTCCTGCCAACCTTCATTTTCCTTCTGTAAATTGTCCATCTCTTCCTACAATTTTTTGTGTCTTTTATTTGACTGTCAGGTACACAGATGTGACCCATTGACTAACTTATCTCAGCCCTTTTTTTAGCGTAAATTTTCATTTCTGGACATCCTCAGCTATTCTATTGAGAAAGAAATCGTAATCCCCATTACATTCCTCGCAAATCCTTCGGATGTCCGTCTCCCCAGGTATATATTTTTTTTCTCTGCCAGGTTATCAATTGATTATTTCCTGTGATATGCTAATGACATTGTATTTCTGGCTTTCCTAATTCAAAATTCTGTTAAATTCCACCGCCCCCCCCCCCCCCCGCCCCCCAACAGGGATCTGTGTATCCTGGTTCATGAATTACATAAGGTTAGTTTGCAGGTTCAGCAAGTAATTACTGATGCTAAAATAATGTAATCATTTATTGCGAGGGCAATTGAATACAAAAGTAGGGAGGACATGTTTCAGTTATACAGGACATTGATGAGACTACATCTGGAGTACTGTGCGCAGTAGTCGTCTCCTTATTTAAAGGATGATGTACAAGCATTGCAAGCAGTTCAGAGAAGGTTGACTAGACTAATACCTGGAATGGGCGGTCTGTCTTCTGAGGAAAGGCTGGACAGGCTAGTCTTGTATCAGCTGGAGTTTAGAAGAGTGAAAGGCGACTTGATTGAATCATATATGATTCTGAGTGTAGGAGAGAGCGAGTGAGGGAGGCAGAGTGAGAAACAGAGGGAGAGAATGTGCAATAGAGAGAGAGAGACAGCTCCGCTCATCTGCTGCTGAAATCATCATCCATGCCTTTGTTACCTCGAGATTGACTATTCTAACATACTCCTGGCTGATCTCCCACATTCTATTCTCTGTAACCTTGTGGTCATCCAAAGCTCAGCTGTCATCTTCTCATTTACACCAAATTCTGTTCACCCAACATCCCTGTGCTCACTGACCTACATTGGCTCTTGGACAGCAACACCTCAATTTTAATATTCTCACTAGTGTGATCGAATCCCTCCATGTCCTCACCCCTCTGATTATCCCAAACCCCTGTCCATTTCCAAATTTCCTGAAACTTGTTCATCTGAAAGTCTTTTTCAAATTCCCTTTTTAAAGTGAGTTTATTTCCCTCTGTCTCTCTCCCTGATCACACATTTCATCTCTCCAGCTCCACTGGTGCTGTGGAAGTTTGCATCCATAAAATAGTGTGAGCTGCACTGCCGGTCACTTCCAGCACATTGAGCAGGACACCCAGGCTGGCCGGGGTGCTAGAGTTGGTGTAACGTGTGTGTGTCTGAAGTGTGAGCAGGGGTCCGAATTATGGTGTCAATCAAACATTCCAGCAGCTTTGATGCACATCTATGAAACTCGGTATGTGCATGTCCACTGTGTTAGTCACTCTCAGCTAAACATATATTCAGCAGCACGAGTAATCCCCTCTAGTCTTATTTAAAAGGACCAGGCATCCAACTTACAAGTGAGGTGCTTTTGACTTACTTCAGCTGTTGTAAAGTTAGTGGAGGTGCTGTGGATGGTTTTTTGGAGGTTGTGTTGTGAGCTGCTGCAGAGACTCAGGGAGAACAGAGGATCTGGTGACCCAACTCTGGACGAGGTATGCGGACTGTAGTTACAGTATTTCTGGGTCTGTAACATGACAAACAAATGGGGCAGAGAGCAAAGAGGGAGGAGGAGGGGCCTCTGCCCGACCCACCCCGGGTTTTCTGAGAGCAAAAAGAGCAGTGATCCTCATACCGAGCCCTGGGGAACACCACTGTATTCTCCCATCGAGTCTGAACAACAACCTTTCACCACTTCTCTCTGTTTACTGTTCCTTAGCCAATGTTATATCCAAACTGTCACTATCCCTTTAATCCAAAGGGTTCAGTTTTCCTAACCTGTCTATTGAATGTCACTTGATCAAACACCTTCTGAAAGTCCATATATATAACTTCAATCACACCACCCTCATCAACCCTCTCCATTGTTTTATCAAAGAACTCCATCAAGTGTACCTCAGCACCACCTCTCTCCACTCCTCAACTGTTGTTAAATTATCAGTCTGCTTTTCCGACATCCAGTACTGGATGAGCAGAAATTTCCTCCAATTAAATGTTGGGAAGACTGAAGCCATTGTTTTCACTCCGCACTCCAAGTGTGTTCCCTTGCCACTGATGCCGTCTCTCTCCCTGGTAACAGTCTGAGATTCGAACAGTCTATTTGCAACTTCTGTTTCACTTTTGTCCACAAAATGAGCTTTTAACGTAATATTCATGCTACCACTACGATTGCCTATTTTCACCTGAGTAACAGCGCCCGACTTCACCCCTGTCTCAGCCCATCTGCTGCTGAAACTCATTCATGCCTTCATTAGCACTTGCCATGACTATTCCTGCACACTCCTGTCTGGTCTCCCACATGCTACTCTCTGTAAACATGAGGTCCTTCAGAACTCTGCTGTCCATGTCCTAACTCGCACCAACTCCCGTTCACATATCACTGACCGACATTGACTCCTGATCAAGCAATGTCTTTATTTCAATTCTGCACCTTGTTTTCCCTCCATGACCTCGGCCTCGTCCTTCATCTGTAACCTCCTACAGCCCCACAACCCTTCATTGTATCTGTGCTCCTCCAATTCAGGACTCTTCTACGTCCCTGATATTAAGTGTTCCACTATTTGTGGTCACACCTTCAGTTGCCTCGGCCCCAATCTCTGGAATAGCCTCCTTTCACCTCTCCATCTCTCCACCTCTTCACCACACTTTCCTCTTTTAAGGCACCCATTAAAACATGCCACTTTGGACACGCTTTTTTTCCTCTGACCTAATATTTTTTTATATGTCTCGGTGTCATATTTTGCTTTGCAATGCTCCTGTGAAGCATCCTGGGATGTTTCTTTTACATGAAAGGCACCATATAAAATAAGTTGTTGTTGTTGAAGTTTGCCAAACATCATTTGGAATTCGCATTTCCATGCTACTTGTCAATTATTATCGCATTTTATTTGAACAAGGAATACTTATCTCTTAGTTGTGACCTTTTGAAATTTCCAACCACCGACATTGCGCTGACTGGTCAGTAAATACAGGGTTTACCCCAGCTCTCCTTTTTTAAACAGGTGCAACATTGACAACCCTCCAGTCCTCTGTCATCACTCCCATATCCAAGGAGGATTGGAAGTTTCTGGCCAGTGCCTCTGCTAGTTCCACATTTCCTTCCCTCATACATCCCATCCAGACTGGATAAAGGTTCTACTTTATTAGGTACAAAAAGTGTTGGATGGAAAGTGGTTAACTGAACCTGTTTGTTCTGACTGTAATTAATGTCAGTATCCATGGACCCTAATTGTGACCCTGCAGGTTTTCCATCTTCTGTTAATAAGGGGCTCCTTTCTGTTATCCCATAGTGTTGGTGGCAGCAGCAACCTCAACACTGACAGGCATCAGTGGCTCCAGAGATAAGGATAGGATTGGTCACAAGCTGAGAAAAATAGATTGGAATGTTAGAACAATGGGTCAGAATCTGAGCACAATATACTGGAATGTTGCAGCAATGGGTAGAAGTTTATCGTGGCCTATTCACATACTTTCTACATATGATTCGCTGTCTTTAACATCTCGGATCTATTACGCACTGCTCATTATTCAACACATTTACTCTCCATTCCTCGCTATTGTTGGTGTTCCTGGTAAGTTTCTCTGTACTACTATTAATTCTATTAACCAAGCATAACTGCATGACTGCTCCTGGAATTTATTCCACCCTCCTTGCTGCTGTTGTTATTCCTGGTGAATCTCTATCTCCAGCTGTTAGCTCTTCAAACCATTGCTAACTGTATTATAGCTCTTGTAATTTACGCTAAACTTCCCTGCTGTTACATATAAGATCTGTAAGCCCTGGTTCTCTGAAACGCTGTTCACGGTGAGGTGAGAGTGACTGCCCTTGAAATCAAGGCAGCATTTGACCGAGTATGGCATCAAGGAGCCCGAGCTAAACTGAGGTCAATGGGAATAGGGGGGAAACACTCCGCTGGCTGGAATCATATCCAGCGCATAGAAGATGGTTGTGGTTGTTGGAGGTCAATCATCTGAGCTGCAGGACATCACTGCAGGAGTTCCTCAGGTAGTGTCCTAGGCCCAACCATCTTCAGCTGCTTCATCAATGACCTTCCTTCAAACATAAGGTCAGAGGTGGGGATGTTCTCTTATGATTGCACAATGTTGAGCACCATTCGTGACTCCTCAGATGCTGAAGCAGTCCGTGTAGAAATGCAGCAACACCTGGACAATATCCAGGCTTTGGCTGATAAGTGGCAAGTAACATTTGCACCACACAAGTGCCAGGCAATGACCATCTCCAGCAAGAAAGAATCTAACCATCTCCCCTTGACATTCAACGGCATTACCATCGCTGAATCCCCCACTATCAACATCCTAGGGGCTACTATTGACCAGAAACTGAACTGGAGTAGCCATATAAATACCATGGCTGCAAGAGCAGATCAGAGGCTCGGAATCCTGCGGCGAGTAACTCACCGCCTGACTCCCCAAAGCCTGTAGCCCATCTACAAGGCACAAGTTAGGAGTGTGATGGAATACTCTCCACTTTCCTGGATGGGTGCAGCTCCAACAACACTCAAGAAGCTCGACACCATCCAGGACAAAGCAGCCAGCTTGATTGGCACCCCATCTACAAACATTCACTTCCTCAACGACCGACGCACATTGGCAGCAGTGTGTACCATCTACAAGATGCACGGCAGCAATGCACAAAGGCTCCTTAGACAGCACCATTCAAACTCGCGACCTCTACCAACTAGAAGAACAAGGGCAGCAAATACATCGGAACACCACCACCTGCAAGTTCCCCTCCAAGTCACACACCATCTTGACTTGGAGCTATATCGCTGTTCCTTCACTGTCGCTGGGTCAAAATCCTGGAACTCCCTTCCTAACAGCACTAACTACCCCACGTTGATTGCAGCGGTTCAAGAAGACATCTCACCACCACCTTCTCAAGGACAATTAGGGATGGGCAATAAATGCTGGCCTGGCCAGTGGCGCCCACATCCCATGAATGAATACATAATAGTAATTTATTTTATCTTTCAAAGACTAAAGCCAGTGTAATTGGTCTCCATAAGAAATGCTGTCCCCTATCTGTGAACCACAAAGCTTACCCGCCCAGTGTCTGAGGCTGTACCAGTCTGTGTTCTATTTATACCTGAGCTGAGTTCATCTCCATATTCTCTCCATCTCCAACCCTGCCTACTACCACCTCTGTAATATTACCCTTCTCTACCTCTGCCTCAGTCCATCTGTTGCATAAACCCTCATCTGTTAAATCCACACTTGACTGCTCCAATTCTATCCTGGTCACCCTCCCAGTTATAAAGCACCATAAACCACAGCTCATCCAGAACTCTGCAGCCTGTACCCTAACTCACATCAAATCCCGATCACCCATCATCCCTGTGCTCGCTGATCTACATTGGCTCCTGGTATGACAGCACCTTAATTTTAATATTCTCATTCTTGTATTTGAACCCCCTTTATGGCCTCACCCCTCCAATTAGTCCCATTCCCCTGTCATTTCCATATTCCACAAAATCATTTGCCTTCAAATCTATTTCCATGTCCCCTTTTAAAGTGAATGTCCTTCTCTGTCTATCTCATCCTGATGGTAATATTCAGCTCTACATCACCACTGCTGCCCACATTATGGAAACCAGGATCCAAAAAAGGTGTGAGTTGAGCTACCAGCCACTTCCACCGTGACCTGCACACGGCCCCATGCTGTTCAGCACTCTAGCCCAGGTGTACATTGTGTGCACCAGTAGCATGACGAGTCGTAGATTGTCACGTCATACTGCTATTCCAGCAGAATTGATGCACGTTTTTGAATCTTGGTCTGTGGATGTCCACTGACCGCCTGTGCTAGTCACTCTCAGCTGAACATACATTTAGCAGCACGAGGAACCCCCTTTAGTGTTATCTATAAGGACCAGACATCCGACTTACAGGTGAGGGGCATTTGACTTACCTCTGCTGTTGTAAGGTTAGTGGAGGTGCTGTGGATGGTTTTCTGGAGGTTGTGTTGTGAGCTGCTGCAGACATTCAGGGAGGACAGAGGATTTGGTGACACAACTCTGGACGAGGTATGCGGACTGTAGTTACAGTGTCTCTGAGTGTGTAACATGACCAACAAATGGAGCAGAGGTTGCAGGGAGGGGAAGATCTGTAAAGAGGGAGGAAGAGGGGGCTTTGCCCTACCCACCCCGGGTTTTCTGAAAGCAAAAAGAGCAGTGATCCTAATACTGAGCCTTGGGGAACACCATTGTATACTCCCATCGAGTCTGAACAACAACCTTTCACCACTTCTCTCTGTTTACTATTCCTTAGCCATTGTTATATCCACACTGTCACTGTCCCTTTAATCCATAGGGTTCAGTTTTCCTAACCTGTCTATTGAATGTCACTTGATTAAACACCTTTTGAAATTCCATTTATATAACTTTAATCACATCACCCTCTTCAACACTCTCCATTGTTTTATCAAATAATTCCATCAAGTTTACCTCACCACCACCTCTCTCCACTCCTCAACTGTTGTCAAAATATCAGACCGCTTATCCGTCGTCCAGTACTGGATGAGCAGAAATTTCCTCCAATTAATTGTTGGGAAGACTGAAGCCATTGGTTTCACTCCCCACTCCAAATCTGTTCCCTTGCTATTGATACCATTCCTGGTGAATCTCTATCTCCAGCTTGTAGCTCGAAAACCATTTCTGACGGTATTCCAGTTCTTGCCATTTACACTATCATCTGTGCTGCAGTTGTCTCTGTTTCCAGCTAGGAGATCTTTTAACCATGTTTCACTGAAAGGCTGTTCTGTAATGGAAATTTTGGGAAGACTGAAGCCAGTATCACTGATTACATCACAAACTCCATCAACTATCTGTGAAAAAACATTCCCATCCTGGCCCAAGTCTGAGGCTCAATTGGCCTGTTTACAACCTCTGCGTTCTATTTATACCTGAGCTGAGTTCATCTCCACATTCTCTCCATCTCAAACCTTGCCTACTACCACATGTACAATATCACCCGTCTCCGCCTCTGCCGCTGCTGCATAAACTTCATGCGTGCGTTTGTTCATCCTGGGCTGCTTGACCCATATTCGGACTGTACCAGATCGGAATTGCGATCAGTATCCTGGCCTGATTGACCCATATTCACACTGTACCAGTTCGGCATGTTGATCTGCATCCTTGGCTGATTCACAGTGTAACAGCCAGTCTAAGAGTCTCAGGCACACACATCATTCGCTCTCTGTCATAGAGATACATACACGCAAAAACACAGACTGTCTCTCTCTCTCTCTTTCTCTCTCTCTCTCACACACACACGTTCTCCCTCGCACATACACACACGCTGACTCTCTCACACAAACAAGCGCGTGCGCGTGCTCTGTCTCTCTCTCTCACACACACAAACACATACTCTCTCTCTTTCTCTCACACACACTCTCATACACGAGTTTTATCTGAAACACACACGCACAAGTTCTCTCTCTCACACACACGTACACTATCTGTAACATACACACGCTCTCACACACACTCAATCTCTCTCTCACACAAAGGCACTCTCTCTCACCAACACACAAACGCTCTCTCTCTCACACACATGCACATGCACACACACCACACTCTTTCACACACACACTCTCTCTCTATGTCTCTCTCTCACACACACACTCTATCACTCTCTCACACACTCATTCTCTCACACACACACTCTGTCTCACAAGCACACACATTATATCTCTCAGACACACATACATACACACGCTCTCTCGCTCATCCACACACACACACACTTTCTCAGACACACACACACATGCTCTCTCTCACACACACGTTCTCTCTCTCCCACATGCACACCCTCTTTCTCTCACACACACTTTCTCAGTAAGACACACACTCTGCCTCTCTCTCACACAGACTGTCTCTCTCACATACACACAAACACCCTCACGCACACACACGCATTCTTTCTCACATACAAACTCTCTCTCACCCGCACACTCTCCCTGTCTCACATAGACCCTCTCACTCTCACACACACACACGCACACTCATGCTGTCACACACAAACACATGGTCTCTCTCTTTCACGCACACAGGCTCTCGCTCTCAAACAGAAACACACACACGCTGTCTCTGACACACACACACGCTCTGTCTCACTCTCACACACAAACACACACGATCCCTCTCACAGATATGCTCTTTCTCTCTCTCACACACACGCTCTCTTTCTCACACATGCACACCCTCAATCTCACACACACATACGTTCTCTCTCAGGCACACACTCTGCCTCTCTCTCACACACACTGTCTCTCTCACATACATACAAACACACTCACACACACACACACACACTCACACACACACACACACTCTCACAGTCACACACAGACACACAAACACAGTTTCTCTCGCACACATACGCTCTCTCTCAACAAACACGCACACACAAACACTCTCTCTCCCTCACACACACACGCCCTCTCTCACACACAAGCTCTCTCTCTCACACACACGGACACACTCCCACACTTGCACACTAACTCTCTTACACATGCACACGCACACACACGCTCTGTCCCTCTCACACTTCTTTTTTGGCCTCCTTGTCTCGAGAGACAATGGGTAAGCGCCTGGAGTTGGTCAGTGGTTTGTGAAGCAGCGCCTGGAGTGGCTATAAAGGCCAATTCTAGAGTGACAGACACTTCTACAGGTGCTGAAGATAAAATTAGTGGTCGGGGCTGTTTCACAGTTGGCTCTCCCCTTGCTCTTCTGAATTTTATCCTGCCAACTGCTAAGTCTCTTCGTCTCGCCACACTTTAGCCCCGCCTTTATGGCTGCCCGCCAGCTCCGGCGATCGCTGGCAACTGACTCCCACGACTTGTGATCAATGTCACAGGATTTCATGTCGCGTTTGCAGTCGTCTTTAAAGCGGAGACAAGGACGGCCGATGGGTCTGATACTAGTGACGAGCTCGCTGTACAATGTGTCCTTGGGGATCCTGCCATCTTCCTTGCGGCTCCCATGGCCAAGCCATCTCAAGCACCGCTGACTCAGTAGTGTGTATTTGCTGGGGATGTTGGCCACCTCAAGGACTTCTGTGTTGGAGATACGGTCCTGCCACCTGATGCCATGTATTCTCCGGAGGCCGCGAAGACGGAATGAATTGAGACGTCGCTCTTGGCTGGCATACATTGTCTAGGCCTTGCCGCCGTAGAGCAAAGTACTGAGGACACAGGCTTGATACACTCGGACTTTTGTGTTCTGTGTCAGTACGCCATTTTCCCACACTCTCTTGGCCAGTCTGGACGTATCAGTGGAAGACTTTCCCTTGCGCTTTTTGATTTCTGCATCGAGAGACAGGTTACTGGTAATAGTTGAGCCTAGGTAGATGAACTCTTGAACGACTTCCAGAACGTGGTCGCTGATATTGATGGATGGAGCATTTCTGACGTCCTGTTCCATGATGTTCGTTTTATTGATGATGATGGTTCGGCCAAATTCGTTGCAGGCTGCCGCAATCCTGTCGATAAGTTTCTGCAGACACTCTTCAGTGTGGGATGTTAATGCAGCATTGTCAGCAAAGAGGAGTTCCCTGATGAGAACTTTCGATACTTTGGTCTTCGCTCTTAGACGGGCAAGGATGAGCAATCTGACACCTGATCTTGTGTGGAGGAAAATTCCTTCTTCTGAAGACTTGAACGCATGTGAGAGCAGCAGGGATAAGAAAATCCCAAACAGTGTAGGTGCGAGAACACATCCCTGTTTCACGCCACTCATGATTGAAAAGGGGCCTGATGAGGCGCCACTATGCTGAATTGTGCCTTCCATATTGTCATGGAATGAGGTGATGATACTTAGCAGCTTTGGTGGACATCCAATCTTTTCTAGTAGTCTGAAGGGACCACGTCTGCTGACGAGGTCAAAGGCTTTGGTGAGATCTATGAAAGCAACGTAGAGGGGCATCTGTTGTTTGCAGCATTTCTCCTGTCGCTGGCGAAGGGAAAACAGCATGTCAATGGTGGATCTCTCTGCTCGAAATCCACATGGTGCCATAGGTTGACATGCTCAGCCAGCTTCTGGAGCCTGTTTAAAGTGACTCAAGCAAAGACTTTCCCCACTATGCTGAGCAGTGAGATTCCATGGTAATTGTTGCAGTCACCGTGGTCACCCTTGTTTTTATAGAGGGTGATGATATTGGCATCCCGCATGTCCTGTGCGACTGCTCCCTCGTCCCAGCACAGGCAAACCAGTTCGTAGAGTGCTGAAAGTATAGCAGGCTTGGAACTCTTTATTATTTCAAGGTAATGCCATCCTTCCCAGGGGTTTTTGCGCTGGCTAGAGAATCAATGACATCACTGAGTTCCGATTTTGTTTGCTTTGCTTACAGCTCATCCATGACTGGCAGAGACTGGGCTGCATTGAGGGCGGTCTCAGTGACAACATTTTCCCTGGAGTACAGTTCTAGTTAGTGCTCCACACAGCGGTTCATTTGCCTGCGTTGGTTAGTGATTGTGTCCCCTGATTTAGATTTGAGGGGGGCGTTCTTCTTGATGGTTGGCCCAAAAGCTCTCTTAATGCCATCATACATTCCTCTGATGATTCCGGTGTCGGAGGCTAGCTGAATATAACTGCATAGGTGTTACCAGCAGTTACTTGCGCAGCGCCTGGCTGTTCTTTGTGCCCTGCTTCGAGCTGCTTTAAGTGCTATAGATGTTACCCCGCTGGGGGATTTCTTGTAGTTCAGTAGTGCAATGCGCTTAGCGTCTATAACAGGTTCCAGCTCTTCAAAGTGAGATTGAAACCAGTCTGCATTTCGCTTCACACATTTGTCATAGGTGGTCATAGATGAGTCATAGATGGCATCTCTGAAGTGGGCACACTTGATCTCTGCATCCCCTGTAAGAGTGTTTGAAGGGCTTTTTTCAAGTGAATTCAGAAACTTATGTAACAACTGTGGATGAGAAATTCTGCTATTGTTGATGCGCGGGCGACCATTCTGCTTGGAGTGAGGCAGCTGCTTTGGTTTGAGTATAACCTTGCTGCACACCAGGGAGTGGTAGGTGTCGCAATCAGCACTGTGGAAGCTGCGTGTGATTTGAACGCTGTTTAAAGAGGCTCACCTTGTGACGATGAGGTCCAGCTGGTGCCAACGACGTGATCTTGGCTGCCTCCAAGAAACCTGTTGACAGGGTTTAGTATGAAAGAACGAGTTGTGATGCAAACGTTATGATAGTTGCACAACTGAAGCAGTCTCTGTCCATTCTCATTCATCCTTCCAATGCCATAGAGCCCAAGGCAGGAGGGCCCAACCCTGGTGTTAAAGTCCGCTAGCAGGAAAACACACACACGATCTCACTCCGTCTCTCACACACATACACACTCTCCCCGCACACACACTCACTCACACACACACACACACAGACACGAACAAACACGGCCTCTCTCTCTCTCACACACACACATTCTCTCTCTCTAACACACACACAATCTCTGTCTCCCACACACGCATACGCTCTATCTGTCACACACACGCTCTCTCTGAGACACGCACTCACTCTCTCTCTCTCTATCACACACACACTCGCTCTCTCTCTCACACGCACATGCTCCCTGTCTCACGCAAGCACGCTCTCTCTCTGACACACACACACACTCTCACACACACTCTCGCACACACACATGCTCTCTCCCTCACACACACTCTCCCTTTCACACGAAAACACACAGCCACACTCGCTCGCACGCACACACACACACACACATGGCTCCCTCACACACACACACCCTCACTCACACGCAGACTCTCTCTCTCTCACACACATACACTTGCACACACACACACACACTCACTCACACACACACACAGACTCACGCACACACACCCACACACTCTCTCTCTCACTCACACACACGCTCTCTCTCTCTCACTCTCACACACGTACACAGCAAACTGTCTCACACACTCTCCAGCTCTCTGTCACTCTCACATGCGCGCACAAACACACACTATCACACACATAAACACACACACTCTCTTTCTCACACACACTCTCTCTCTCACATACACTCTCACACACACACACGCACATGCTCTCCCTCTCTCTCTCTCTCTCTCACACTCTCAGCCTCTCTCACACACACTGTCTCAGACACATACATTCTCTCTTTCAGGCACACACACACTCACATTTTCTCTCTCTCACGCACGCACACATACAAACACGCACATACACACACACACACACACGCACTCTCTCTCACACACACACTAACATTCTCTCTCACACGCACGTAAAGAGCACACTGTCTGACACGCACTCTAGCTCTCTTTGTCTCTCTCACGCGCGCACACCCGCACTCTCTCTCACACACACTCTCTCACACACACAAACACTCTCGCACACACACACACTCTTTCACGCACACACACGCACACACTGTCTCTCAAACGCACACACACTCACTCTCTCACACACACATACGCTCTCTCCCAAAGAATCACTCAAACGCTCTCTCACACACACAGTCTCTCATTCACACACACACATGATCTCTCTCTCTCTTCTCTCTCGCGCTCACTCGTACTCACACACACAGACACGCACACACACTCTCAACCTCACATGCACAGACACACTCACTCAGAAACATACATTCTCTCTTTTAGGCCAACACACACCCTCTCTTTATCTCACACACGCACATACTCACACACACACTCTCTCTCTCACACACACACACACGCCCACTCAGACACTCACACACACTCTCTCTCTCACACACAGACACTCTCTCGTGCACGCACACACATTCTCTCCCTCAGACACACACACACATACACACACACACTCTCTCTCACACACACACCCTCTCACTCGCACACAAACACCCATGCTCGCTCTATCTCTCTCTCACCCACACAAATTCACTCTCCACGTCTCACACACACTTGTACTCTCTGACACACACACTCTATGTTTCAGACACATAGTCACGCACTCTCTCTCTCTCACACACACACTCTCTCTCACACGCACACACTCTCTTTCTCAGACATTCTCACACACACACGCTGCCTTTTTCACACATACACACTCTCTCTCTCTCTCACACACACACACTCCCTCTCTCACACGCACACATACACAATTTCGCACCCACGCTCTCTCTCTCACATAAACACTCACACGCACTCACGCTCAGACACAGACACACACGCTCTCTCTCTCTCTCTCACACACGCACATTCTCTCACTCTGTAACACACGCACCCACACAACTCTCTCTCTCTCACCACATGTGCACTGTCTCTCTCACACGCACTCTGTCCCTCTTGCCCACGCACAGAAACTCTCTCTCTCACACACATACACACACACTCTCCCTCTCTCTCTCTCTCTCGCACGCACATATACACTCACACACACACTCTCCCTCTCACACACACGCACACACCCACTTAGACACACACACACGCTCTCTCTCACACACAGACAGCCTCTCGCGTGCGCACACACACTCTCTCTCACGCACAAACCCTCTCACTCTCACACACACATGCTCTCTCTCTCTCTCACACACAAACACCCTCTCCACCTCTCACACACACACACTTGTACTTTCAGACACATACACTCTATCTTCAGGCACAGACTCGCCCACTCTCTCTCTCGCACACACACACTCTCTTTCACACGCACACACACGCTCACATACACACACACAAACTCCCAAACACACTCTCTCACGCACCAACACACGCATGCACTCACACACAAAAACACACATACACACAAACACACGTGTGCACACACTCAAACAGACATGCTTTCTCTCTGACACACACGCGTTCTCTCGCTCTCTCACACATATAGTCACTCTCTCCCACACACGCGCTCTGTCTCTCACACACACACACGTTTTCTCTCTCTCTCTCTCACACACACACACTCTGTCACAGACACACACACACTTCCTCGTTCACACATGCACATTCTCTCTCTCTCTCACACACTCTCTCTCTCACAAGCGCACACACACAATCTCTCACCCACGCTCTCTCTCATCTCACAGAAACACACACATGCACACACACTCATACACAGACACAAACGCTCTCTCTCTCACACACACTCACACGCTCTCTCTATCTCTCTCTCTCTCTCACACACACACGCGTTCTCTCGCTCTGTAACACACACACACACACTCTCTCTCTCTCTCTCACACCACATGCATTCTGTCTATCTCACACACACACTCTCCCTCTCTCTCGCACAGAAACTCTCTCTCACACACTCATACACACACACTCTTTCTCTGTCTCTCACAAACACTTGCACGCACTCACTCAGTCACTCACTAACACACACACAAGCACACCCTCAAACAAAGACGCTCTCTCTCACACAGGCACTCACAGGCTCTCTCTCTCTCTCTCTGTCTCACACACACGTGTTCTCTCGCTCTCTAATACACGTTTTTCTCTCTCTCTCAGACACACACACTATGTCACACACACGCTCTCCCTCTTTCTCACGCACAGAAACTCTCTCTCGCACACACAAACACGCTTTATCTCTCACAATCACTCACTCTCTCACATACAACCGTACTCTCTCTCTATCACATACACACACATACACACACACACACTCTCTCTATCTCTCTCACACACACATTATCCCTCTCTCTCTCTCACACACACACGTGCGCACTCACACCCACACACGCACTCACACTAGCACACACGCTCTCTCTCTCACACAAACACACATTCTCTCTTTCACACGCACACACACACAAGCTCTCTCTCTCATACACACACATGTACGCTCTCCCCCTCACACACACTCACGCGCACACACACACACACATGCACACACACGAACACACATACAAACAGATACAAACAAACATGGCCTCTCTCTCTCTCACACACACACACACGCATTCTCTCTAACACACACACACTCTCTGTCTCCCACATACGCATACGCTCTATATCTCAAACACATGCTCTCTCTCTCACACACACACATGCTGTCCCTCTTTCACACGCTCACACGCTCTCTCTCGCTCACACATGCGCGCACTCTCTCGGACATGCACATGCTCTCTCTCTGACGCATGCACGCTCTCTCTCTGACACACACACACTCTCTCTCACACACACACACACACACACGCGCTCTCTCTCACACACAAACACACACACGCTCTCTCTCCCACACACACACACGCTCTCTATCTCTCCCACACATACAGACTCTATCTCAAACACGCACACGCTCTCTCTCTCACTCGCTCTCACTCTCTCCAACACGCATACTCTCTTTCACACATACGCATGCTGTCTCTCTCACGTGCACACCCACTCTCTCTCTCACACACACACGCAAACGCTCTCTCTCAGACATACTCAGGCGCACACTCTCTCTCACACACACAGACAGACACAAAGATGCTCTCTCTCTCACTCTCTCTCTCTCTCCCTCTCTCGCATACACACACACACACAAACTGTCTCTCTCGCAAAGACACACCCACCCACACGCTCGCTCCCTCACACACAAATACACAAAAACACACGCTCTCTCTCTCTCCCACACATGCACTCTCTCTCTCTCACACGCGCACACACACACATGTTCTCTCTCTCACACATGCACAAACGCAATCACTCTCACACATACACATACACGAACGCTCCCGCTCTCCCACACATGCTCTCACGCATGCTGTCTAACACACACACACACGCTCTCTCTCACATTCACACAAACACACTCTTTCTCTCTCAGACAAACACACACACACATTTGCTCTCTCTCTCACGCACAGGCTCCTTCTCTCTCATTCACACACTCTCTCTCTCACACACGCCCACACACTCTCACACATACACACACAAACGCTCTCTCTCTCTCTCACATACACACACTCTCTCTCACACACACAGACTCACACTCTCTCTCTCTCACACACACACATGCAGTTTCACACACAAGCACACTCAAACACTTTTTCTGTCACACACACAAAAACGCTTTCTCTCTCGCACACACGCGCACACTCTCTCAAACTCACACACAGACACAAAGACGGTCTCTCTCTCCCTCTCACTCTCTCTCTCTCCCACACACACACAAACACACACACACACAGTCTCTCTCACAAAGACAAAACCACCCACACGCTATCTCCCTCACAAACAAACACACATCCTCTCTCTGATACGCAATCTCTCGCTCACACACAGGCACAGACGCTATCACTCTCACAGATACACAGAGACACGCTCTCTCTCCAGCACATGCATACACACTATCTTCGACTCATACACATACACACAAACACACGCGCGCTCTCACACTCTCTCTCTCACGCACACACGCACACACACACAGACACACAGACACACACACACTCACACAAAACCCTCACGGTCGGACCCACACACGCTCAGAAACCCTCTCTCACACACACATGCTCTCTCTTTATCACACACACACACAAACATCTTTCACACACAATAACGCTCTCTTTCTCTCACACTCAAACACACACTCTCACACACAAACACAGACACTCTCTCTCTCACACACTCAATCTCTCTCACACACACAAACACGCTAAAACAGGCTCTCTCACACACACACACGCACTCTGTCTCTCTCTCACATACATTCACAGCCACGCAAACTCTCTCTCAGACACAGAGAACAAAAAGAACAAGTACAGTAGAGCAAACGAGCAGGCCATTCGGCCCTCCAAGCCTGCGCCTATCTTGATGCCTGCTGAAACTAACACCTTCTGCACTTCCGGGGCCCATATCCCTCTATTCCCTTCCCATTTGTCAAGATGTCTCTTAAACGTCGCTATCGTATCTGCTTCCGGCACCTCCCCTGGCAGCAAGTTCCAGGCACTCACCAACCTCTGTGTAAAGAACTTGCCTCGCACATCCCATCTAAACATTGCCCCTCGCACCTTAAACCTCTGTCCCCTAGCAACTGACTCTTCCACCCTGGGAAAAAAACTTCTGACTATCCACTCTGTCCATGCCACTCATAACTTTGTAAACCTCGATCATGTCGCCCCTGCACCTCTGTCATTCCAATGAAAACAATCCGAGTTTATCTATCCTCCCCTCATAGGTAATGCCCTCCAGACCAGGCAACTTCCTGGTTAACCTCTTCCGTACCTTCTCAGAAGCCTCCACGTCCTTCTGGTATTGTGGTGACCAGAGTTGCACACAATATTCTAAGTGTGGCCTAACTAAAATTCTGTGCAGCATGTCTCACAATTTGTAAACTCTATGCCCCTACCGATGAAGGCAATCATGCCAGATGCCTTCTTGACTACCTTATCCACATGTGTTGACACTTTCAGTGACCTGTGGTCCTGTACGCCCAGATCTCTCTGCCTGTCAATACTCCGAAGGGTTCTGCCATTTACTGTACACTTCCCACCTGCATCTGATCTTCCAAAATGCTTTACCTCAAATTTGTCCGGATTAAACTCCATCTGCCATTTCTCCAACCAAGTCTCCAACCGATGTATATCCTGCTGTATCCTCTGACAATCCTCATCACTATCCGCAACTCCACCAACCTTTGTGGCGTCCGCAAACTTACTAATCAGACCAGCTACATTTTCCTCCAAATCATTTATATATACTACAAACAGCAAAGGTCTCAGCACTGATCCCTGCGGAACACCACTAGTCACATCTCTCCATTCAGAAAAACACCCATCCACTGTTACCCTCTGTCTTCTGTGACTGAGCCAGTTCTGTATCCATCTTGCCAGCTCTCCTCTGACCCCGTGTGACTTCACTTTTTGCACCAGTCTGCCATGCGGAACCTTGTCAAAGGCTTTACTAAAGTCCATATAGACAACATCCACCGCCCTTCCCTCATCAATCATCTTTGTCACTTCCTCAAAATACTCAATCAAATTACTAAGACACGACCTCCCCTTCACAAAACCATGCTGTCTCTCGCTAATCAGTTCGTTTGTTTCCAAATGGGAGTAAATCCTGTCCCGAAGAATCCGGTCTAATAATTTCCCTACCACTGACGTAAGGCTCACCGGCCTATAATTTCCTGGATTATCCTTCCCACCCTTCTTAAGCAAAGGAACAGCATTGGCTATTCGCCAGTCCTCTGGGACCTCACCTGCAGCCAATGAGGATGCAAAGATTTCTGTGAAGGCCCCAGCAATTTCTTCCTTTGCCTCCCTCAGTATTCTAGGGTAAATCCCATCAGGCCGTGGGGTCTTATCTACCTTAATGCTTTGCAAGACACCCAACACCTCCTCCTTTTTGATCATGAGATGACTGAGACTATCTGCACTCCCTTCCCTAGGCTCATCATCCACCAAGTCCTTCTCCTTGGTGAATACTGATGCAAAGTACTCATTTAGCACCTCACCCATTTCCTCTGGTTCCACGTATAGATTCCCATCTCTGTCCTTGAGTGGGCCAACCCTTTCTCTGATTACCCTCTTGCTCTTTATATATGTATAAAAAGCCTTGGGATTTTCCTTAATCCTGTTTGCCAATGACTTTTCATGACCCCTTTTAGCCCTCCTAACTCCTTGCTTAAGTTCCTTCCTACTGTCTTTATATTCCTCAAGTGCTTCATCTGTTCCTCGCCTTCCAGCCCTTGCAAATGCATCTTTTTTCTTTTTGACTAGGCTCACAATATCCCGTGTTATCCAAGCTTCCCGAAAGTTGCCAAACTTGTCTTTCTTCGTCACAGGAACATGCTGGTCCTCGATTGTAATCATCTGACGTTTGAAAGACTCCCACACACTCACACACAAAGACACTCAAACACGCTCCCTCTCACACCCACAAATGCTCCATTTTTCTCTCTCTAACACATACTCTCTCACACAAACACGCACTGTCTCTCACACAGACTCACTCTCACTCTCTCCCTCCCTCTTTCTCTCTCTCTCTCTCTCTCACACACACACACACACACACATACGCTTTCTCAGACACACACATGCTCTTTGTCAAAGATACACACTCTCTCTCACACACGTACACAAACTCTCTCTTACACACACACTCTCTCTCATACACATACATACGCTCTATCTCAGTCGCGCAGAGACTCACTCTCTCACACACACACACGCTCTCTCTCTCACACACACGCACTCACGCTATCTCTCCCACACACATACAAACACACATGCTCTCTGTCACATACACATGCACTCACGCTCTCACACACACGCACTCTCTCACGCACATGCACAGACTCAATCATACAAACACACACGCGCTTGCTCTCAGACACACACACACACACACTCTCTCTCTCACACACACAAGCACACACGCTGACTCGCGCACGCACACACAAACTCTCTCTTTCACACACACAAACGCTCGCTCGCTCTCTCACTTACATGCACTCTGTCTCTCTAACACAAAGACACCACCTCTGTCTCTGACACACACACACGAATTCACACACACACATACACACACACACGCTCTCTCGCACACACATGCACACTCTCTTTCTCTCGCACACACACACATACACATACACGCTCTCTCACAGACACGCACACACGCTCTCTCTCACGCACACACTACAGACACACGCTGACTCTCTCTCTCTCTCTCACACTCACAGACACGCGCCCTCTCTCTCAGACACACACACGCGCACACTCTCTCTCTCAAACTCTCACACAGCCACTAAGACGCGCTCTCTCTCTTTCTGTCTCTCACACGCACAGTCTGTCTCACAAAGAAACAACCACCCACGCACTCTCTCCCACACACACAACCACACATGCTCTCTCTCTCTCTCTCTCACACACACACACGCTCTCTCTCTCACACACACATGCATACATGCTATCACACTCACACATACACAGACACACACACGCTCTCTCTCCACTCATACACACACACACGCTCTCTCTCTCACACACACATGCATACATGCTATCACACTCACACATACACAGACACACACACGCTCTCTCTCCACTCATACACACACACACACACACACACACACAGACATTGTCTCTCTCACACACACAATCTCTCTCTCACACACGCACACACACACACACGCACTGTCCCTCTCACACACATGCACACAGGCTATCACTCACACACACACAATCTCTCTCTCTCTCATACACATACATAAGCTCTATCTCCATTGCGCAGAGACTCTCTCTCTCTCACACACACACGCTCTGTCTCTCACACACACGCACTCACGCTATCTCCCCCGCAAACATATAAACACACACGCTCTCTCTCACATAAACACGCACACACGCTGTCACACACACGCACATGCTCTCCAACACACAAGCACACACTCTCACTCATACACACACACACATGCGCTTTCTCTCAGACACACAAGCACACACGCTCTCTTGCTCACATACACAAACTCTCTCTCACACACACAAACGCTCTCTCTCTCACACTTACACGCACTCTCTCTCTCACACAAAGACACCCCCTCTGTCTCTGACACAAACACACGCGCTCACACACACATACACAAACACGCTCAAACACTCTCTCTCACAAACATACATACACACACACATGCTATTTCACACGCCACGCACAAATTCTTTTTCACGCACTCACAGACACACGGACTCTCTCTCAGACACACACACACGCACACACTCTCTCTCAAACGCACACACAGACACAATGACGCGCTCTCTCTCTTTCTGTCTCTCACACAAACAGTCTTTCTCACAAAGAAACAACCACCCACACTCTCTTTCCCTCACAAACAAACACACACGCTCTCTGCCTCTCTCTCACACACACGCGTGCTCTCTCTCAGACATGCACACACGCTATCCCACTCACAAATACACACACACACACACGCTCTATCTCCACTCTCTCTCTCACACACACACACACACACACACACACGTTCTTTCTCTCACACACACAATCTCTCTCTCTCTCATACACACAAACACACTCCCTCACACGCACACTCTCTCTCACACACACAATCTCTCTCTCTCACACACACACACACACACGCACACTCTCCCTCACACACACATGCACAGACAATCACTCTCTCACACACACACACACACAATCTCTCTCTCACACACAGATGCACTATTTCTCTCTGTCACACCCACACTCCCTCTCTCTCTCTCACACACACAAACGCACTCCCTCTCTCCCACACACGCACACACGCACTCACGCATGTTCTCTAACACACACACACACGCTCTCTCTCACATAAACACACACATATGCTCCCGCACACATGCACACCCTATCACTCACACACACACACACACGCACATTCTCTCAGACGCACACAAACTCTCTCTCTCCCACGCACAAACGCTCTCTCTTTCTCTCTCTCACGCACACACACACATGCTCTCTGCCAGACACAAACACACTCTCCCACACACACACACGCACACACGCTCTCTCTCTTGCACACACAAACACACTCTTTCCATCTCACACTCACACGCAAACTCTCAGACACACACGCACACTGTTTCTTTCTCACACAAACACAAATACACACACTCTCTCTCTCTCTCACACACACGAAATCTCTCTTTCACACATACAAAAGCTCTCTTTCTCTCACACTCACGCACACTCTCCCTCACACAAAGGCTCCCTCTCTATCTCTCTGACACACGCACACTCTCTCTGTCACACACTCAAACACACAAACACAGTCTAACACGCTCTCTCTCTCACACACACTCTCTCTCACACACACACGCTCTCGCTCTGACACACACTCTAACTCTTTCTCTCTCTCTCTCTGTCGCAAACACAGACGCACACAAACACACAAACTCTCTCCCTCTCTCACATGCACACACACGCTCTCTGACACACACGCACACACACACACTCTGTCTCACGCACACACGCTCTCTCTCACACACATCACTCCCGCGCTCTCTCAGACACACACACGCTCGCGCTCTCA
Source organism: Heterodontus francisci (assembly GCF_036365525.1). Taxonomy (NCBI): domain Eukaryota; kingdom Metazoa; phylum Chordata; class Chondrichthyes; order Heterodontiformes; family Heterodontidae; genus Heterodontus; species Heterodontus francisci. Next base: position 1,746,703 of record NW_027142155.1, on the reverse strand, counting down.
TACACACACGCTCCCGCTCTCTCTCACAAAAATACACCCACACGGGCTCTCTCTCTCACACACACACATGCACTCTCTCTCACACACACAAACGCACTCTCTCCAAAACACGCAGACACTCTTTTACACACAAACACACACGCACACACGCTTTCCCCAAGACACACACACAGACACACAAACACTCTCTCTCTCACACAAATCCTCTCTCTCTCCGACATACACACAGTCTCCCCCTCACAAGCAGACATCCACTTTCTCTCTGACACGCTCACACGCTCTCTCTCTCACACACACACTCTCTCTCTCACAGACACGCTCTCGCTCTGACACATACACTAACTCTTTCTCTCTCTCTGTCCCAAACACAGACTCACACAAGCACACAAACTCTCTCTCTCTCTCACATGCACGCGCACACTCTCTCTCACAGATACACTCGCGCTCTCTCTCTCACACACACACAGAAACACACACACGCTCTGTCACACACGTGCACAATCTCACACACGCACACACACTCTCTCTGACACACACCCTCTCTCTCTCGCCCACACAGCACACACATACACACTCACACGTGCTCTCTCTCAGGCACGCACACACATACTCTCTCACATGCACACACACACACATGCTCTCTCTCAAACACACACACACACACTGTCTCTCACACACACACACACACACAATGACACGCTCTCTCTCTCACACACACACGCTCTCTCTCACAAACATGCACACAAACACACTCTCTCACAAACACACGCTATCTCTCTCTCACACATCACACCCGCTCTCTCTCAGACACACACATACACTCTCTCAATCTCTCAAACACCACACACAATCTCGCGCTCTCATACACACACTCGCTCTCTCTCTCACACACATACACCCACACAGGCTCGCTCGCTCTCACACCCACATGCACTCTCACTCACACAAACAAACGCTCTCTCTCCAAAACATGACAGACACTATCTCACTCACAAACACACACACACACACGCTTTCCCAAAGACACACACACACACACAAACGCCCTCCCTCTCTCACACAAACGCTCTCTCTCTCCGACATACAGACACTCTCTCCCTCACATACAGACACCCACTCTCTTTCTGACACGCACACACACTCTCCCTCTCAGACGCACACACAAACACACTCAAACACGCCCTCTCTCTCTCACACAGTCTTTCTCTCTTTCTCATCCACACACACTCAGACACACACAGACACACACACACACACTCTCTCCCTCACACCCGTGCACAGTTTCTCTCACACACACACTCTCTCTCATACACACACTGTCCATCTCTCACACATGCACACAAACCCTCTCTCTCTCTCACACACAAACAAACACATTATTTCACTCAGACACACACACGCACGCTCACACACTCATGCACACACATACGCACTCACACACACACTTTCTCTCATACACACACTGTGCCTCTCTCACACACGCACACAAACCCTCTCTCTCTCACACACACGCACACACACAAACACACACATGCTCTCCCTCTCACACGCTCACGAATGCGCTGTCTCTCAAACACGCACACACTCCCTCTCTCACACACACACACACTCACACACACACAAAGACACACACACGCACGCGCTCTCTGACACACACACACACAGACTCTCCTTCACATGATGCACAAACTCTTTCTCTCTCACACACAAACAAACACATTCTTTCTCTCATACACACACACGCACGCTCACACACACATGCACACACATACGCACTCACACACACACTCTCTGACACACACGCACACACGCTCTCTCTCTCATACACACTAACACACACACACATGCTCTCTCTCACATACACACACACATACGCTCTCACACAAACGTACACTCTCTCACTCGCACACCCACACACACACTCTCTCTCTCACACACACACACACACACACGATCTCACACACATACACAATCTCACTCTCACACAAACGAACACTCCCTGTCACACATACAAAAGCTCCCTTTGTCTCACACTCACGCACACTCTCTCTCACACACAGCCACCCACTCTCTCTCTGACACACGTACACTCTCGCTCTCTCTCTCACACACACACAAACACACTCAAATACGCTGTCTCTCTCACACACACACACACGCTCTCTTTTTGACACACACTAACTCTTTCTCTCTCTCCCTGCCCCAAACACACACACACACACACAAACACACAAACTCTCTGTCTCTCTCACATGCACACACACACTCTCTCTCACACAGACAGGCGCGCTCTCTCTCACACGCACACAGAAACACACACACGCTCTGTCACACACTTGCGCACAATCTCACACACGCACACACACTCACTCTCATACGCACCCGCTCTATCTCGCACACATACACACTCACACATGCTCTCTCTCAGGCACAGGCGCACATACGCTCCCGCTCACACGCACACACTGTGTCTCTCTCCAACATACATACCCTCTCTACCACACACACAGACACCCACTTTCTCTCTGACACACACACACACTCACACACACGCACATACACACACATGCTCTCTCTCTCAAACGCGCGCACTGTCTCTCACACACACACACGCTCTATCTCTGACACACGCATACGCACACACATACGCTCTCTCTCACAAACATACACACACACACACACACACTCTGTCTCACACACACACGGTCTCTCTCTCACACACATCACACCCGCTCTCTCTCAGACACACACATACACTCTCTCAATCTCTCAAACACTCACACGCTCATGCTCTTGTACACAGACAAGCTCTCTCTCTCACAAAAATACACCCACACAGACTCTCTCTCACACACACACATGCTCTCTCACTCACATACACAAACGCTCTCTCTCCAAAAGACACAGACACTCTCTTACACACAAACAGACATGCACTCGCACGAACGCTTTCTCCAAGGCACACACATGCACACACACACACACACACAAACACAAATTCCCTCTCTCTCTCTCTCACAAACGATCTCTCTCTCTCTGACATACGCACACTATCTCCCTCACACACAGACACCCACTTTCTCTCTGACACGCACACACACTCTCTCTCTCACATGCACACACAAACACACTCGAACACGCGCTCTCTCTCACAGACACACTTTCTCTCTCTCTCACCCGCATACACGCAGACACACACACACACACGCACTCACACACTCTCTCCCTCACACACACGCACACTCTCTCTCACACACGCACTCTCTCTCTCTCACACACACACACTCTCTCTCTCACACATGCACACAGACCCTCTCTCTCGCTCGCACACAGGCACACACAGATACACATGCGCTCTCTCACACACACACACGAACTCACTGTCTCTCAAACACGCACACACTCTCTCTCTCAAACACACACACACGCACACTCTCTCTCACACACGCACTCTCTCTCTCTCACACACACACGCGCGCTTTCTCGCTCTCTCTGACTCACACACACACACACACACACACACACGCGGTCTCTGGCACACATGTACACACGTTATCACTCTCACACACGCAAACTCTCTTTCACAGACACCCAACCTCTCTCTCCCACACATAAACAAACACATTCTTTCTCTCAGATACACTCACTCGCGCTCACACAAACACACACACGCTCTCTCTCCCACACGCCCGCACTCTCTCTCTCTCACATGCGTACTCACACACATGCTCTCTCTCATAAACATGCACACACGCTTTCACTCTCACACATACATACACACACGCTCTCTCTCTCATATCAACAAACACATACACTCACTCTCCCACTCTCTCTCACACACACACACATTCTCTCAAACACACATGCTCTCTCTCTGAAACACACAAACATTCTCTTACACATACACACACTCTCTCACACATCACACACGCTCTCTCTCTCAGACACACACATACACTCACTCTCTCTCTCTCAAACACACACATGCTCGCTCTCTCATGCACACACAAAGGAATGAAACCGGACGGACCACCCGGCATCGACCTAGGCTCCGGAAACGACAACGGCAAACCCAGCCCTGTCGACCCTGCAAAGTCGTCCTTACGAACATCTGGGGGCTTGTGCCAAAGTTGGGAGAGCTGTCCCACAGACGAGTCAAGCAACAGCCTGACATAGTCATACTCGCGGAATCATTCCTAACAGACAATGTCCCAGACACTGCCATCACCACCCCCGGGTAGGTCCTGTCCCACCGGCAAGACAGACCCAGCAGAGGTGGTGGCACAGTGGCATACAGTAGGGAGGGAGTTGCCCTGGGAGTCCTCAACATCGACTCCGGACCTCATGGAGTCTCATGGCATCAGGTTAAATATGGGCAAGGTAACCTCCTACTGATTACCACCTACCGCCCTCCCTCAGCTAATGACTCAGTACTCCTCCATGTTGAACAGCACTTGGAGGAAGCACTGAGGGTGGAAAGGGCACACAATGTACTCTGGGTGGGGGACTTCAATGTCCATCACCATGAGTGGCTCGGTAGCACCACTACTGACAGAGCTGGCCGAGTCCTGAAGGACATGGCTGCTAGATTGGGTCTGCGGCAGGTGGTGGGGGATCTAACACGAGGGAAGAACATACTCGACCCCGTCCTCACCAATCTGCCTGCTGCGGATGCATCTGTCCATGACAGTATTGGTAGGAGTGACCACCGCACAGTCCTTGTGGAGACGAAGTCCCACCTTCACATTGAGGATACCGTCCGTCGTGTTCTGTGGCACAATCACCCTGCTGAATTGGATAGAATTCGAACAGATCTAGCAATGCAAAACTGGGCATCCATGAGGCGCTGTGGGCCATCAGCAGCAGCAGAATTTTACTCAACCACAATCTGTAACCTCATGGCCCGGCATATCCCCCACTCTACCATTACCATCAAACCAGGACACCAACCCTGGTTCAATGACGAGTGCAGGAGGGCATGCAAGGAGCAGCACCAGGCATACCTCAAAATGAGGTGTGAACCTGGTGAAGCTACAACCCAGAACCACTTGCATGCCAAACTGCGTAAGCAGCATGCGATAGACGGAGCTAAGCGATCCCATAACCAACGGATCAGATCTAGGCTCTGCAGTCCTGCCACATCCAGCCATGAATGGTGGTGGACAATTAAACAACTAACTTGAGGAGGTGGCTCCACAAATATCCCCATCCTCAATGATGGGGGAGCCCAGCACATCAGTGTGAAAGATAAGGCTGAAGCATTTGCAACAATCTTCCGTCAGAAGTGCCAAGTTGATGATCCATCTCGGCCTCCTCCTGAAGTCCCCAGCATCACAGATGCCAGACTGCAGCCAATTCGATTCACTGCACGTGATATCAAGAAACGACTGAAGGCACTGGATACTGCAAAGGCTATGGGCCCTGACAATATTCCGGCAATAGTACTGAAGACCTGTGCTCCAGAACTTGCCGCGCCCCTAGCCAACTGTTCCAGTACAGCTACAACACAGGCATCTACACTGCAATGTGGAAAATTGCCCAGGCATGTCCTGTACACAAAAAGCAGGACAAATCCAACCCGGCCAACTACCGCACCATTAGCCTCCTCTCAATCATCAGTAAAGTGATGGAAGGTGTCATCAACAGTGCCATCATGCAGCACTTGCTTCGCAACAACCTGCTCAGTGACGCTCAGTTTGGGTTCCGCCAGGGCCACTCAGCTCCTGAACTCATTAAAGCCTTGGTTCAAACATGGATAAAAGAGCTGAACTCAGGAGGTGAGGTGAGACTGACTGCCCTTGCCATCAAGGCAGCATTTGACCGAGTATGGCATCATAGAGGCCTAGCAAAACTGAGGTCAATGGGAATCAGGGGGAAAACCCTTCATTGGCTGGAATCATACCTAGCGCAAAGGAAGATGGTTGTGGTTGTTGGAGGTCAATTATCTGAGCTCCAGGACATCACTGCAGGAGTACCTCAGGGTAGTGTCCTCTGCCCAACCATCTTCAGCTGCTTCATCAATGACCTTCCTTCAATCATAAGGTCAGAAGTGGGGATGTTCGCTGATGATTGCACAATGATCAGCACCATTTGCAACTCCTCAGATACTGAAGCAGTCTGTGTAGAAATGCAGCAAGACCTGGAAAATATCCAGGCTTGGGCTGATAAGTGGCAAGTAACATTCGCGCCACACAAGTGCCAGGCAATGACCATATCCAACAAGAGAGAATCTAACCATCTCCCCTTGACATTCAACGGCATGACCATCGCTGAATCCCCCACTATCAACATCCTAGGGGTTACCATTGACCGAAAACTGAACTGGAGTAGTCATATAAATACCGTGGCTACAAGAGCAGGTCAGAGGCTAGGAATCCTGAGGCGAGTAACTCACCTCCTGACTCCCGACAGCCAGTCTATCATCTACAAGGCACAAGTCAGGAGTGTGATGGAATACTCTCCACTTGCCTGGATGGGTGCAGCTCCAACAACACTTTTGAAGCTCGACACCATCCGGGACAAAGCGTCCCGCTTGATTGGCACCCCATCTACAAGCATTCACTCCCTCCACCACCGACGCACAGTGGCAGCAGTGTGTACCATCTACAAGATGCACTGCAGCAATGCACAAAGGCTCCGTCGACAGCACCTTCCAAACCCGTGACCTCTACCAACTAGAAGGACAAGGGCAGCAAATGCATGGTAACATTGCCACCTGCAAGTTCCCCTCCAAGTAACACATTATCCTGACTTGGAACTATATCGCCGTTCCTTCACTGTCGCTGGGTCAAAATCCTGGAACTCCCTTCCTAACAGCACTGTGGGTGTACCTACCCCACATGTACTGCAGCGGTTCAAGATGGCAGCTCACCATCACCTTCTCAAGGGCAATTAGGGATGGCCAATAAATGCTGGCCCATCCAGCGACGCCCACATCCCGTGAATGACTAAAAAAAAAACACGCTCTCTCTCTCACATACATACACCCACACAGGCTCTCTCGCTCTCACACACACAAACACTCTCACTCAGACACACATGCGGTCTCTCCAAAACACACAGACACTCTCTCACTCACAAACACGCTTTCTCCCAGACACACATACACACAAACTCTCTCTCCCTCTCTCACACGAACGCTCTCTCTCTCTCCCACATACTCACACACTCTCTCTCACACACAGACACAAAGACACTCAAACACGCGCTCTCTCTCTCACACACACACACTCTCTCTCTTTCACTCGCACGCACACAAACACACACACTTTCGCTCACGCACATGCACAGTTTCACTCTCACACAAACTCACTCTCTCCATCACACATGCGCACAGACCCTCTGTCTCTCTCGCTCTCTCTCCCACACACACACACTCTCTGCCTCTCACACACATTCATACACACTCTCTCTCTCACACACGCAAACACTCCCTCACACACATGCACAGTTTCTCTCACACACACACTCTCCCATACGCACACTCTCTCTCTCACACGCACACAGACCCGCTTTCTCGCTCTCTCTCTCACACACACACACACACACACACGCGCACACACACACACACACAATCTCCCTCCCACACATGCACGGTTTCTCTCACACACACACTCTGTCTCAAACACACACACACACAAACACACACACGTTCTCTCTGTCACACACACACGGATGCGCTGTCTCTCAAACACGCACACACTCTCTACCTCAAAGACACACACACACAGTCTCTCTCACACACGCACTATCTCTCTCTCTCTCACGCACACCCACGCTCTCTCTCACACACGCGCACACACGCTATCTCTCTCTCGCTCTCACACACACACTCGCTCTCTATCTCTCCCACACACACAGACTCTCTCTCAAACACGCACATGCTCTCTCTCAGGCACACACAGGCACACTCTCTCGCTCAAACACACAGACAGACACAAAGACGCTCTCTCTCCCTCTCTCTCTCACACACACACACACACACACACTGTCTATCTCGCAAAGACACACCCAGCCACACGGTCGCTCCCTCACGCACAAATACACAAACACACACGCAATCTCACTAACTCGCACGCGCACACACACATGCGCTCTCTCACACACACGCACACACGCTTTCACTCTCATATCAACAAACACATACACGCTCTCTTCCACTCTCTCTCACACACACACTCTCTCTCACACACATGCTCTCTCTGTCACACAGAAACACTCTCTCTGTCTCTCTCTCTCTCTCACACACACACACACACACACGCTCTCTCTCAGACACAGACAAACACTCTCTCCCACACACACACTCTCTCACTCACATCCATTCACACACACACACACACACACATTCTCTCTCTCTCACACATGCACATAAACCCTCTCTTTCGCATACAGACTCTCTCTCACGCATCAGACACGCTCTCCGTCAGACACACACAGACACTCTCTCTATCTCTCAAGCACTCACTCGCTCGCTTTCTCATGCACACAGACACTCTCCCTCTCATACACATACAACCACACAGGCTCTCTCGCTCTCACACACACATGCACTCTCACTCACACACACAAACGCTCTCTCTCCAAAACACACAGGCACTCTGTCTCACAAACACACACGCACACGCACTTTCTCCCAGACACAAACACACAAACTCTCTCTCTCTCTCTCACACAAACGCTCTCTCTCTCCAACATACACACACTCTCTCCCTTACACACAGACACCCACACTCTCTCTGACACGCACACACACTCTCTCTCTCACGCACAGACAAACACACATGAACACGCACAATCTCTCACAGACACACTTTCTCTCTCTGTCACCCGCACACACACAGAAACACAGACACACACACACACTCACACACTCTCTCCCTCACACACTCTCTCCCTCACACACATGCACAGTTTCTCTCACACACACACACTCACCGTCATACACGCACTCTCTCTCTCACACACACACACGAATGTGCTGTCTCTCAAACACGCACACACTCTCCCTCTCAAACACACACACAAGCACACTCTCTCTCACACACGCACACACACACGTGTTTTCTCGCTCTCTCTGACTCACTCACACATACACACACACACACATACGCTCTCTGGCACACATGTACACACGTTCTCACTCTCACACACACAAACTCTCTTTCACAGACCCCCAAACTATCTCTCTCACACACAAACAAACACATTCTTTCTCTCAGACACACACACTCGCGCTCACATACACACACACACGCTCTCACTCTCTCACACACCTACAGACTCTCTCTCACAGACACTCAACCTCTCTCTCTAACACACAAACACACACATTCTTTCACTCAGACACACACACTCGCGCTCACATACACACACACACGCTCTCACTCTCTCACACACCTACAGACTCTCTCTCACAGACACTCAATCTCTCTCTCTAACACACAAACACACACATGCTTTCTCTCAGACACACACACTCGCGCTCACACACACATGCACACAAATACAACGCACACACATACTCTCTCTCTGTCTCACACACATACTCACACACAAACCCTCTCTCTCGGACACACACACGCACAGACACCCTCTCCCACACACACACGCAAAAACACACACGCTCTCTCTCCCACACACCCGCACTCTCTCTCTCTCACATGCGCACTCACACACATGCTCTCTCGCACAAACATGCACACACACTATCACTCTCACATATACACACACACATTCTCTCTCACACACATGCTCTCTTGCAGAAATACATAGGCACTCTCTTACGCATACACACACTCTCTCACACATCACACAAGCTCTCCTTCAGACACACACATACACTCACTCTCTCTATCTCAAACACACACACGCTCGCTCTCTCATGCACACACACTCTCTCTCTTTCACATACATACACCCACACAGGCTCTCCCGCTCTCACACACACAAACACTCTCACTCGGACACACAAACGATGGCTCTCCAAAACACACAGACACTCTCTCACTCACAAACACGCTTTCTCCCAGACACACACACACACAAACTCTCTCTCCCTCTCTCACACAACCGCTAACTCTCTCCCACATACTCACACACTCTCTCTCACACACAGACACAAACACACTCAAACACACGCTCTCTCTCACACACACACATTATCTCTCTCTTTAACTCGCACGCACACAAACACACACACTCTCGCTCACGCACATGCACAGTTTCACTCTCACACACACTCTCTCTCTCCATCACACATGCGCACAGACCCTCTGTCTCTCTCCCTGCCTCACACACACACGCTTTCTGCCTCTCACACACATTCATACACACACTCTCTCTCTGACACACACACACACACACACACACACACACTCCCTCACACACATGCAGTTTCTCTCATACACACACTCTCTCTCACACACACACACTCTCTCATCCGCACACTCTCTCTCTCTCACACGCACACAGACCCGCTCTCTCTCTCTCTCACACACACACACCACACACACAATTTCCCTCTCACACATGCACGGTTTCTCTCAAACACACACACAAAAAAACACACACGTTCTCTCTGTCACGCACACACGGACGCGCTGTCTCTCAAACACGCACACACACTCTCTCTCAAAGACACACACACACATTCACACACACACGCTGTCTCTCTCACACACGCACTATCTCTCTCTCTTTCAGGCCCACCCACGTTCTCTATCTCACACACACGCACACACGCAATCTCTCTCTCGCTCACCCTCACACACATGCACACACTCTCTCTCTCACATCCACACGCTCTCTCTCACACACACACCAAGACACGCTGTCTCTCTCACTCTCTCTCTCGCGCACACACACACACACAAGCGCAGTCTCTCTCACAAAGACACACCCACCCACACGCTGTCAACCTCACAGACAAGCACACACGCTCTCTCTCTCTCTCGCACACAGGCACGCTCTCTCTCTCTCACACACACACTCTCACTCTCGCAAACACACACAAACACTCACGATCTCTTTCTCACACACACACATAATCTCTGACACACACACTCTCTCTCTCTCACACACACTCTCTCTCGCTCTCTCTCTCTCACACGCACACACACACACACACACTCACTCACACACAAACACTCTCAAGCACACTATCTCTCACACACATGTTAGTGGGAGTGAATCTCCCACTCGGATCTGTTCCAAAGGTCAAACAGTTTCCCATGGGTTATGCCGACGGGGAGCAGGTCTCTGAGCAATCCAGGTTCCTCTCCACCGAACAAAGGAAAATCACCAACTTGTATACAGTTTCAAACAGTTACTCAGCCCATCCGGGCTGGACAGGGTCCAATCGTAGTGGTTATAGATTGTATACATTGATTAGTGGAAACAATGAAGTTGGTTACTAGGCACTGGGGAGCTGCGTGGTCAGTTCATGGACAGCTGGGGGGTTACTCATGCGTCCATGATGTCTTCCAGATCCCCTTATTCACCGTTCTGGGGCCGTATGTATACATAACATCTTATCTTAACCTTATTACAGGCTGGTGTCCTTGTCAGCATTCCATAAGGGCATCTGCTAGAGGCCACTTGATTAGACTCTGCTGAATCTGTGTGAATCATCCCTTGTAAGGAATGTGGTCAAGTTAGTTGAGTCCCATGGTGCCTTGCAAACTTTTCATTGCGAGCTGGAATTATATGTTATTAGTTATTCGTATAATATTTATTGCAGGTGCCTCTTCCCTGTGAGTACACTTCAACAATCCCCCCTTTTGGTAGGAGACTAGGCCGAGTCCCCCTAACCGACACTATTCATTGCCTTTTATTTAAACTGCCCGGTATTCCCTGCCTCAGACGTCCAAGCCAGTCACGTGATTTCAGGAATTCCGGTCGTTCTGGAACAAATTGATATGATTCAAATGATTCTGACCCCGGACAGCCAAATCATGTCTATTGCTTTCACACTGGTTTTTATCCGCTTTCGTCGTACATATTTCCTGCATGATCGGCAGGCCAGTATGCCCCATGTTATGGCCAGGATCAACTGTATCCCGACCAGCATGTGTGATACCATCCGAATCCAGGAGTGGATGTTCACATTCATCCAAAAATCCAAAATCTTCTTCCACCAACTCTGATTCTGCAATTCTGCATCAGTATTTGTCTCCAGATTTTTGATTTTTTTGTCTGCAGTTGGTGGTAAAGCTTAACGGATTGACCCACTCTGAGGCTTAATTCCCTTAATAGTTCTGCAAAGTGCGGGATGGGGGCGTGTTCTGGCTCCTAATAATCCTGTAGGTGGTCATGATAGGTGATGTGAAAGATTTCGGTACCTCTGCGCTGAACCTGAATGGTTCGAGCTTGTCCTATAGTGAGGGTCGTAAAGGTGTAAAGCAAAAGTGTGGATGTGGGATAGGACATTGTAGATCATTGTAACTGGAGGAACATTCTGTGGAGAAGACGCAAAATTTTCCTTTGCCTCCGTCGCCTGTTCTGGCAAAATATATGGGGGCGGGTATGATTTCTCTGACACAACCATTAGTTCCAGTGAAGCCACACGCATCCAATTCTCCCTGTCCCACTGGGTGAGGACATATTGTAATACCCCCCCTTTTGCTTGCATCCCATAACGGAGATTCCATATAGTGTATTGTTTTTGAGTATGGCGTAGGGTTCAGTTAAGTAGTAGCGGAGGCAGCGGGGGTGGGGGAGGGGCTTACCCTGCACGACTGCAATGTTTTCCAATTGGTAGTGGGGAAATGGCCCTGAGTGCCGTGTGACGAGAGGGATCATCAGGACTATTCCCACTGCAGTAGTTTCGCCTATTTTGCAATCTGGGATCACGAGGTATAATCTGGTGAGTCCCTTCAGAGTACAAATGTCCAGTGTCTCTTTTCTCCCGGCTAGCCCAGCCAGATGGGGGCTGTCATTCCAATTGGGCACCTCCCCCCCATTGGATCTGATCGAGGTGGTGGCATATCTGTCCCAACATCCATAAGCCATAAGCGTGACAGAGTTGTCTGTGCCTTAGCTTTTAGGCATCCTCCTTTTCTCTATCTATGAGGTGATTGATGGTTTCAGCATGGGCTTCTAATATTGTAATTTGCACCTGCATTCAGCAAAGAGAAGGACTTGGTGGATTATGACTCTGGGGAAGGGAGTGTAGATGGTCTGGGTCATGGAGTTATCAAAAAAGAGGAGGTGTTGGGTGTCTTGCAAAGCATTCAGGTAGATAAGTCCCCAGGGCCTGATGGGATCTACCCCAGAATACAGAGGAAGGCAAGGGAAGAAATTGCTGGGGCCTTGACAGAAATCTTTGCATCCACATTGGCGACAGGCGAGGTTCCAGAGGACTGGAGAACAGCCAATGTTGTTCCTTTGTTTAAGAAGCATAGCAAGGATACTCCAGGAAATTATAGGCCGGTGAGCCTTACGTCAGTGGCAGTGAAATTATTGGAGAGGATTCTTCGGGAGAGGATTTACTCACAATTGAAAACAATTGAACCTATTAGCGAAAGGCAGCATGGTTTTGTGAAGGGGCGGTCGTGTCTCACTAACTTGATTGAGTCTTTTGAGGAAGTGATGAAGATGATTGATGAAGGAAGGGCAGTGGATGTTGTCTACAAGGACTTCACTGAAGCCTTTGACAAGGTCCCTCATGGCAGACTGGTACAAAAGGTAAAGTAACAGAGGATCAGAGGTGAGCTGGCAAGATGGATACAGAACTGGCTCGGTCCGAGAAGACAGAGGGTAGCAGTGGAAGGGTGCTTTTCTGAATGGAGGAATTTGACTAGTGGTATTCCACATGGATCAATGCTGGGAGCTTTGCTGTTTGTGGTATATATATAAATGATCTGGAGGAAAATGTAGCTGGTCTGATTAGTAAGTTTGCGGACGACACAAAGGTTGGTGGAGTTGCGGATAGTGATGAGGATTGTCGGACGATACAGCAGGATATACATCGGTTGGAGACTTGGTTGGAGAAATGGCAGATGGAGTTTAATCCGGACAAATGTGAGGTAATGCATTTTGGAAGATCAGATGCAGGTGGGAAGTGTACAGTAAATGGCAGAGCCCTTCGGAGTATTGACAGGCAGAGATATCTGGGCGTACAGGTCCACAGGTCACTGAAAGTGTCAACACATGTGGATAAGGTAGTCAAGAAGGCATATGGAATGATTGCCTTCATCGGTAGGGGCATAGAGTTTACAAATTGTGAGTCATGCTGTACAGAATTTTAGTTAGGCCACACTTAGAATATTGCGTGCAACTCTGGTCACCACAATACCAGAAGGACGTGGAGGCTTCTGAGAAGGTACGGAAGAGGTTAACCAGGAAGTTGCCTGGTCTGGAGGGCATGACCTATGAGGGGAGGATAGATAAACTCGGATTGTTTTCATTGGAATGACAGAGGTGCAGGGGCGACATGATCGAGGTTTACAAAGTTATGAGTGGCATGGACAGAGTGGATAGTCAGAAGATTTTTCCCAGGGTGGAAGAGTCAGTTGCTAGGGGACAGAGGTTTAAGTTGAGAGTGGCAATGTTTAGATGTGATGTGCGAGACAAGTTCTTTACACAGAGGGTGGTGAGTGCCTGGAACCTGCTGCTGGAGGAGGTGGTGGACGCAGGTACGATAGCGACGTGTAAGAGACATCTTGACAAGTACATGAATAGGATGGGAATAGAGGGATACAGTCCCGGAAGTGCAGAAGATTTTAGTTTAGAGAGGCATCAAGATCGTCGCAGTCTTGGAGGGACGAATGGCCTGTTCCTGAGCTGTGCTGTTCTTTTTTCTTCATTCTTTCTAATTCCATCTAATTGTATTCCCATGCCCTCCTCTCCCAGATTGGCCGGATTCGACTGATTTTTGTCTGCTCTCTCTAAGAGTTCCTTCATTACTCCTTTAAGTTGTTCCACCTTTTCATTTAGACCTTGTATGTCCAGTGAGTTTATGACGGAAGTACCAGCATTAAATCCGGTAGCAACATCATTAACTATTCCCCTTTTGTTCTATAAAGCTGATCCTGGCCTCGAAATCTAGTCGCACCCATGGCATCGGCAGCATGCTGCATTTCAACCTTACTTAATACACTGTACATATTTTTCGCCTCCACTGTACAATACTCTGGCATTTGTATTCCCGAGATATTGATCAGGACAGGCGCTATCTCATGTTTAACATTGTCATACAATATTTTCCTTTGTTAAAAGGTACAATTCCGTTCTTTGGTCCTTTAGTGATTATGGAGCATGGCAATTCTTCGGATTGGGTGGTGGTTATTCTGGGGCGTGGTGTCGGAGGCGGAGGAAAGCATACATACAAAGATAACGCAGCTGCTCCCACCTCCTCATGATACCCACTTAACCCCACCCCTTTTCTCTTGGTAGCCGTGGGCTGAGGTCCGACAGGTGGTGTGCAGATTATTCCGAATGCACACCTATCAGGCTTTCTTATTTCTCTTCGTCGGATGTAGCTGACCCTTGTTGCATCAGTAGAGCACTGTATGCATACTTTATCTTTTCCCAAATGAACTTGTAACCAAGCATTAAAATAAGATGTATCTCTACTCCAGTCCATGGTTGCTGGGATACATATTCCATCAGTGAAATTATACAAAGCCTTATAGTTCATGTAGTTACGTTCCTCCAGTGGTTCATCAGCTTTCACTTGTGCTTGCATTCGTCTCAGAGTCCCCAGTATCATGAGTCCCCAGAGTCGAAGTGTCCACTGTTGTTTCAATGCTTTGGATGCTTAAATTTGGGGATTTAAACAGAATGACCTGGTCGTCACCAGGTGTTAGTTCCTGGTCTACTCATTTCCTCATCTGTGTGGGCCGAAAACGTTCTATTGTTTAAGGGTCAATAGCTGTGTCATTTTATAATCGTACCATCTTTATCTCGTCAAGTCCGTGTCTGTGCTGCCGTCGGATTTGCATCTGAGCACGTTGGGCTCGTACCTGCATGATGATCCATTTGAATACCATCCAGGCTCCGGTTAACATCATCACCACTCCCAGTTCCCTGAACATTCCACTCCTGGTATCGCATGGCATAGCATTTGGTTTCCATAATAGGCACGATCTCGTGCTCAGCCATCATTCCTTTGATTATTTATTTTCAGTTGGGACCATTGTTTCCACTGGCCCTTCCCTTTCATGTCAACACATGCACAGCTGTTACTAGTCCTGATAATATCATATGGTTCGGTCCATCTTGGGGCGAAGCCCGCCTGTTCAGGGGTAACTCGTACCAAACCTTTCTCCGCTATTTGTGGTATAGGTTGGTCGGCATTATCCTTGGTTTGTGTTTCTAGGTCTTGTATGGTCTGCTGATCCCTCACCTCCTGTCGTAACTCCTTCAGCTGCTGATCTAATTGCCTTACGTATTGCCTGACTCGGTCACGTAGGGGTGCCATATCCTCCCCGCCGACTATGATGTTTTTGGTGAGTTGCATAGCCCTCCCTGTCATAAGTTCGAAGGAGGTCAAGCCTGTCTTTCGGTTGGGTGTGGCTCTGAGTCTCAATAATATACAGGGTAAGACGTCGACCCACCCGTTTCTGGTCTCAGAGAAGGCCTTTGCTGTCGCCGTTTTTAGAGTGTGGTTCATTCGCTTCACCATTCCTGAACTCTGTGGGTGGTAGGGTCATGAAACCCTTGTCGGATTCCCATTAATTATATTTCTGTTTCAATTTGAGCCCTGGATAACTTTTACAATCAATATTCATAATTCTTTAAAATAGAAGTCAAACATTTCCGTTTGATTCCAGACATTACTATATATTGTTTTTTTTTATCTTAGATGTCATTTTAATTCCTTAAATAACTTGCCAAATTGAACTGGATTTTCGAAATCTCAGATTATTCCAAATTCAAATAACAGTAATTTTCCCTTTGAATGCTTTAAATAACCACTCATATCAATTTACTTTTGTTTATCGATTCCAGTTTCTTACGCCCAGATTTGGTGATGTTGCATTTTTTTTTGCATTAAAGACAGAAGTGCTTGCAACTATCTCTCCTTCTCAAGCACTTTGTATCATTGATAAAAATAGCTGCAGCAAGGTTAATTTATTTGCTTGTCTCCAAGGGGGTGGAGCAAAGCATTCTCAGCTGTGTCGCTTTACGTAAGCCTCTCTTTCCTTATCAAAAAGCACTAAACTTCATTTTAAGCGTTTTTTAGTATCCTTAGAATTTAAAAACAACACAATCTTTAGTAACATTATCAATTTCAAAGGAAACCATCTCCATCAGGAAAGACACAATTTTAGATTAAACTCCAATTCTTTCCAAACTTTTAGCATCTATTGTAAGAGATTTCTAGTCCAAGGATTGTATACGACCAAGATGATTCCAAATTCCGCTCACGTCAATAAACATTTAAAAGTTTTCCTCAGCTTAACAGGTTAGTTAACCTTAACAGTATTAATTTAATTCAGACTTATTAACTTATAATACTTATTAACTACACACAGAACAGAGCAGCACGTGCATTTTTTTATGATAGGTAAATTACACCATTTTCTTGTTCTTTCTTCAGGCACCTTTTCAAATGATTGTAATAAAACCAAAAACTAAATAAATAGTTATTTAATATTCTTACAACAAAAGACTTAACACCAGCTCCTTACACAAACTTTAATCTTTCCCATATCTCCTTTGCTTATCCTTCTCTCCCTTAAGACAAGAGTAAATATTGTGAAATTTGCCACTTAAAAACAGTCAAAAAAACATGTCTTAAGTTTAGACTGAAAATAAAGCAATCACAGATTATCCAAATAAAGCAATGTTTTAAACTTCAAATTGGATTTCTGCCAGACATCGTCAGACCTTCAAGGTTGAAGATTATCTCTCAGAAAATTGTTCATTGCCTTTTAACAGTTGCAAAACCAGCGTTTAAAATAAAAATAAAGCTTTAACTTAATAATATAATTCCATTTTATATCCCAGTACCGGATGCACAATCGAAAATTGAAATGAACACACACACGCTCTTTCTCTCTCACACACACAGACACACGCTATCTTTCTCTCTCTCTCACACACACGCGCCTTCTCTCTCTCACACATACACACACACACACACACACTCTCACACACACACACGCACACTTTATCTCTCACACAGGTCGGTGACCCTTCATCAGAACTGGGAGAGATTAGAAAGGGAACAGTTTTTAACCAGACAGGAAAAGTAGGGAGGGGGCGGATTATGATCAACATTCAATTTAACAATTTCAGTATCATCCTTTTGTTATTTAATCTCTCCTGTCTTCCATGGTATCACAGTCCTTCCCATTTGTTCTTTCAGGCCCAATCATTTTAATACATCACTGGATACAGGAACACATTTATAAATCTCAATAAGTCCTCAATCAATCTGGTAACTTTGCTACAGCCTGATGTATAATTCCCCTGTTTATATAGGGCGGCACAGTGGCGCAGTGGTGCAGAGTTTGCAAGTTCTCCCTGTGTCTGCGTGGGTTTTCGCCGGGTGCTCCGGTTACATCCCACCACCAAAGACTTGCAGGTTGATAGGTAAATTGGCCATTATAAATTGCCCCTATTATAGGTAGGTGGTAGGGGAATATAGAGACAGGTGGGGATATGGCAGGAATATGGGATGAGGATTAGTAGGATTAGTATAAATGGGTGGTTGATGGTCGGCACAGACTCGATGGGCCGAAGGGCCTGTTCCATTGCTGTATCTCTGAATAAAAAAATAAAAAACAAAAACAAATAAACGATATCCCTTCCTCACAGTTAACGTGCTGACGATTGGGATACTGTCTCGGGAAAAGTGCGGTCTCTCCAAATGTGTCACTCGGTACCTGGTGGCCATGTCAGCAGCGGATCTACTGGTCATTATCCTGGACCTGATATTGAGACACATTCCCATTGTTTATAAGGAACAGTTTCAGTTCCTGTATGGCATCCCCTTGTGTAATATCCATGCCGTCCTGCTTTACGCAGCCACAGACTGTTCTGTCTGGTTCACCGTCACTTTCACCTTTGATCGATTTGTGGCCATTTGTTGTCAGAATCTGAAAAATAACTACTGCAGTGAGAAAACGTCGGCTGTGGTTGTGGGAACAGTGACTGTGCTGAGCTGTTTAAAGAACATCTTCTGGTTTTTTATGTTAACGGGTTGGTATTCGCTGTACAACCTCCCATGGTTTTGTTGTGTAACAATCGACGTTTATTTCTCTCGAGTCTGGACAACAATCGAGTTCCTCCACAACATTCTAACCCCGGTCATCCCATTTGTGCTGATTCTGCTGCTCAACGCTCTCACCGTCAGACACATTTTAATGAGCAACAGAGGACGCAGGAGACTCCGGGCTCACAGAAGTGGACAGAGGCACAGAGACCCAGAAATGGAGAGCCGAAGGAAATCCATCATTTTACTCTTAGTTATCTCGGGTAACTTCATCCTGTTTTGGGCGATGATAATGGTGTGGTCGATGTGGAGGCGAATGTATATGTCCGAATCTGTGTCTGTTTATCTACCTGATTTTCTGCGGGAATTGGGCTTCATGCTGCAGCTCCTGAGTTGCTGCACAAACACTGCAATTTACGGCGTGACCCAGACCCAGTTCAGAGAGCAGTTGAAGAATGTGCTGAAATATCCCTTCACTACAATTGTGAAATACATTCAATGATCACAGGAGGGGGCGGGGGCTGTATGCAGGGTGATGGGGTGGGGGCGGGGCTTGGTTCACGATGACAGTGAATGGGGGCGGGGCCTGTTCCCATTGGTCAGAGGAGTGGGGGCGGGTCGCTTCACCCAGGGACAGCAGAGATTGGGCGTGGCCTGTTTCCCCGGTGATGAGGAGTAGGGGCGAGGCCTGTGTTCCCGGTGAAGGGGAACGGGGTCGGGGCCTGTCGCTATGGAGGCAGAACGGGGGCGGGGCCTGTTTCCAGGGTGACGGGGAGAGGGGCGGGGCAGTTTTCCATTGGACAGAACAATGGGGGCGTGTTCTGTTTCCAGGCTGGAGGTGAGCGGGGTCGGGGCCTGTTACCCGGCCACTGGGAGTGGGGGCATGTTCTGTTTCCCCGGTGACGGCGGAGTGGGGGCGGGACCTGTTTTCCTGGTGATGGGGAGTGGGGCCGCGGTCTGTTTCCCTGGTGATGGGGGCTAGGGCGGGGCCTGTTGCCCCGCGGATGAGGAGTGGAGGCGTGGTGTGTTTCCAGGTTGACGGTGGGGTCGGGGCAGGGCCTGCTTCCAGATGACAGATGTGGGGGGTGCTGTTTCCATTGCGAAGGATGAGTGGGGGCGGGGCCTCATCAAGGGTGACAGGTGTGCGGGAGGGGCCTGTTTCCAGGGTGATGGAAGAGTGGGGGCGGTGCGTGTTTCTAGGGTAACGGGGAGCGTTGGCAGGGCCTCATTCCACGGTGACGGGATACTTCAGTCAGAATCTTTCTGAATCTTTATAATCACATTATAATAAAAATAATCCTGATAATTATTTATAACCGTTTATATTCATTATAGGCATTTACAGAACTTTATAACCTTTATAAACTGTTTATAATTTTTCCTAACACTTTGTAAATCTTTATAATCCTTTATGATTGTTTATAATTTATTCTTCTCTATCAGTCTTTATTCTCATTTATGACCTGTTACATTCACTGCCGTTGACCGACAACATTGAAAATGATTGCCGTCGCCTGGTCTCATTCCAAACAGACCACAGTGCATATCAGTTAAAATGGCAGCAGCACATGTAACTTAAAATGGCCGCAGTGCAGGTGACATCAAACAGTCACACAGACTGTCATTTAAAATGTTCGCAGTGCATAGCACTTAAAATGGATGCAGTGCATGTCACTTAAAATGGACACAATATATGTCACTTAAAATTCCGGCTGTGCAGGGGACAGTTCGAAGCAGGCCTGTGATAATCGCATTTGGAGTGGTACTGAGACTCAATCACACACCAGGTAATGGCCAATTCAAACCAAGCCTTTTATAAAACAAGCTGCAATGGAACTGAGCCTCACTCACACATCAGGATGGGGCCAATTGGAAAGAGGCCTGTGGTAACCCCAGCTTGAATGATACTGAGCCCCACTCACACACAAGGAAAGTGCCAATTCAAACCAGGCACTCTGTTAACCCCATCTGGAGTGGCACTGAGTCCCACTCATAGTGAAAGTAAGGGACAGTGCGAACCAGGCTTCTGTTAATCTCAAGGGCAGTGGTACTGAGTCCCACACTAATAAGAGGCTAGAGCTAGTCAAACCAGGCCTTTATTAATCCCAATTAGAGCGGTACTGACTCCCACTCACAAACCAACAAAGGGTCAATTCAAACTAAGCCTGTGTTAATCCCAGTTGGAGTGATACTGAGTCCCACTTACCCTCCTGGAGAGAGCCAAAAAATACCAGGCCTGTTATAAACCTACTTGGACTGGTACTATATCCCACTCACACACCAGGAAAGAGCCAATTCAATCCAGGTCACAATTAATACCAGCTGGAGTGGTACCGACTCCAACTCACACACCAACAAAGAGCCAATTCAAACCAGGAGTGTGTTAATCCCAGTTGGAGTGGTACTGTGTCCAACTCACACAAAAACAAAGGGCCAATTCAAACCAGACCTGTGTTACGCCCACTTGGAGTGGAACTGAGTCCCACTCACAATCTAGAAAAGGCCCAATTCACACTAGACCCATGTTAATACCAGTCGCTGTGGTACTGCGTTCCACTGACATCGCAGGAAAGAGCCCATTCTAACCAGGCCCTTGTTAACCCCAGCTGGATTGATACTGAGTCCCACTCACGGACCAGGCAAGAGCCAAAGAAAACAGGGTCTATTTTAATCCCAGATGGAGTGCAACTGAAAGCCATTCACACACCAGGAAAGGGTCAATTCCAACCAGGCCAGTGTAAATCCCAGCTGGAATAGTACTAAGTTCCACTCACAATCCAGGAAGCAGCCAACTCAAACCAGGACAGTGTGAACCCCAGCAGCAGTGATACTGAGTCCCACTCAAACACCAGAAAAGAGCCATATCAAAACAGGCCTTTGTTAATCCCAGTTGAAGTGGTACAGACACCCACTCACAGGAGTAGTCTCTTCGATGGGATAGCAGAGGCAAATGTAGAGGTTAAAGCAATCAAGTCCAGTAGGCAGGCCGGGCATGGGCAGGACAGGGAGCGTGGAAGGTCTGGTCGGCTAAACTGCATTTACTTTAATGCAAGAAGCCTTACACGTAAGGCAGATGAACTCAAAGCATGGATCGGTACATGGGAGTGTGGTATTATAGCTATTACGGAAACGTGGTTGAGGGATGAGAAGGACTGGCAGCTCAATGATCCGGGGTACCGATGCTTCTGGTGTGACAGAGGTGGAGGTAAGAGAGGAAGGGGAGTTGCACTATTGATTAGGGAGGACATCACGGCAGTACTTAGACAGGATATCCCGGGGCGAGGGGTGTGGGGGGGTGGGGGGACGTCCAGCGAGGCCATTTTGGTAGAACTTAGAAATAAGAAAGGGGTGATCACTTTGATGGGATCATACTATAGGACCCCCAATACTCGAATGGAATTGGAGGAGCATATGTAGGGAAATCACCGATAGGTGTAGTAATAGTAGGTGATTTAACTTCCCTAATCATGACTGGGACTGCCTTAGTGCTAAGGGAACAGATGGGAAAAATGTGTTAAGTGTGTCCAGGATAGTTTTCTGAAGAAGTATGTGGATGGCCCTACTAGAGAAGGGGCTACACTCGACCTCCTCTTAGGAAATGAGGCTGGGTAGGTGGTTGATGTGTCAGTGGGGGAACACTTTGGGACCAGTGACCATAACTCTATTTGCTTCAAAATAGTTGTGGAAAAGGAGAGGACCAATCCTCAAGATGACGTCCTACATTGGTGGAAGTCTAATTTCGATGGCATCAGACAGGAACTCTCAAAAGTTGAATGGGAGAGGCTGTTTACAGGTAAAAGGACGTCTGGCAAATGGGAGGCTTTTGAAAGTGAGATAGGAAGAGTTCAGGGCCGTCACGGTTCTGTTAGATGGAAGGGCAAGGCTGGCAAGTTTAGGGAACCTTGGTGGACGATGGATATTGAGGGTCTGGTCAGGACAAAGAAGGAGGAATATGTCTGGTATAGGCAGCTGGGATCAAGCGAGTCCTTCGAGGAATACAGGGGATGTAGGAGTACACTTAAGAAGGAAATTAGGAGGGCAAAAAGGGGCCATGAGATTTCCCTGGCAGATAAGATAAAGGAGAATCAAAGACAACAACAACAAAGAACAGTGCAGCACAGCAACAGGCCATTCGGCCATCCAAGCCTGCGCCGATCTTGATGCCTGCCGAAACTAACACCTTCTGCACTTCCGGGGCCCATATCCCTCTATTTTCTTCCTATTCCTATATTTTTCAAGATATCTCTCAAACGTCGCGATCGTATCTGCTTCCACCACCTCCCCTGGCAGCAAGTTCCAGGCACTCACCACCCTCTGTGTAAAAAACTTGCTTCGCACAGCCCCTCTAAACTTTGCCCCTCTCACTTTAAACCTATGTCCCCTAGTAACTGACTCTTCCACCCTGGGAAAAAGCTTCTGACTATCCACTCTGTCCATGCCGCTCATAACTTTGTAAACCTCAATTATGTCGCCCCTCCACATCCACCGTTCCACTGAAAACAATCCGAGTTTTTCCAACCTCTCCTCATAGCTAATGCCCTCCAGACCAGGCAACATCCTAGGAAACCTCCTCTGTAGCCTCTCCAAAGCCTCCACGTCCTTCTGGTAGTGTGGCGACCAGAATTGCACGCAATATTCTAAGTGTGTCCCTACTAAGGTTCTGTACAGCTGCAACATGACTTGCCAATTTCTATACTCTATGCCCCGACCGCTGAAGGCAAGCATGCCGAATGCCTTCTTGACTAAGAGTAAAACGGTAGCTAGGGAGAGAGTACGCCTCCTTAAGGATCTGTGTGGTAACCTATGTGTGGAGCCACGGTAAATCGGCGAGGTCTTAAATGAGTACTTCTCATCCGTACAATCCGCATTTACCGTGGAGAAGGTCATGGAAGCTAGTTAGTTCAAGGGAGGGAACAGCGATATCCTGGAGCATATCAACATTACAAAGGAGGAGGTGTTGGAGGTATTGAAGCGCATTCAGGTGGATAAATCTCCATGGTCTGACCAGGTGTATCCTGGGATGCTATGGGAAGCAAGGGTGTGCTACCGGCAGACTGGAGGATAGCTAATGTTGTGCCTTTACTTAAGAAGGGCAGCAGGGTTAAGCCAGGGAACTACAGGCCGGTGAGCCTTACATCAGTGGTGGGAAAGTTATTAGAAGGGATTTTGAGAGTCAGGATTTGTATGCACTTGGAAAGGTAAGGTCTGATTAGGGATCGTCTGCATGGCTTTGTGCGTGGGAAATCATGTCTCAAGAATTTGATAGAGTTTTCTGAGGAGGTGACTAAGAGGATTGACGAGGGCAGGGCGATGAACGTTGTCTGCATGGACTTTAGCAAGGCCCGTGACATGGTCCCATATGATCGGCTGGTCCAGAAGTTTCGAACACATGGGATCTAGGGTGAGCTAGCTAATTGGATACAACATTGGCTTGATGATGGGAGGCAGAGGGTGGTAGTGGAGGGTTGTTTTTTTTCAGAGTGAAGGCCGGTGACCAGTGGAGTGCCGCAGTGATCGGTGCTGGGCCCTCTGTTCTTTGTCATATATATTACTAACTTGGATGTGAATGTAGGGGGCTTGATTGGTATGTTTGCAGATGACACCTAAATTGGTGGTATAGTGGACAGTGAAGAAGGTTGTCTTAGGATACAACAGGATATAGATCAATTGGGAAAGTGGTCAAGGGATTGGCAAATGGAATTTAACGCAGATAAGTGCGAAGTGATGCATTTTGGGATGTTGAACCAGGGCAGGACATATACAGTGAATGACAGAGCCCTGGCGAGTGTCGTTGAGAAGAGAGCCCTTGCGGTGAAAATGCACAGTTTGCTGAAAGTGGTAACACAGGTAGACAGGGTGGTGAAGAAGGCGTATGGCATGATTGCCTTCATCAGCCGAGGCATTGAGTACAAGAGATGGGACGTCAGGTTACCGTTGTACATAACGTTGGTTCGGCTGCATTTGGAGTACTGTGTGCAGTTCTGGTCGCTGCACTACAGGAAAGATGTGATTAAGCTAGAGAGGGTGCAGAAAAGAGTCACAAAGATGTTGCCTTGTTTGGAGGGCTTGAGTTATAAAGAGAGATTGGATAGGCTGGCTCTGTTTTCCCTGGAGCGAAGGAGGCTGAGAGGGGACATGATCGAGGTATATAAAATTATGAGGGGCATTGCTAGGGTAGATAGCCAGAGTTTGTTTCCCATGGTAGGGGTGACTACAACTAGAGAGCATAGATTTAAGGGGAGAGGGAGGAGGTTTAAAAGGGTGCAAAGGGGCAAATTTTTCACACAAAGCATTGTGGGTATCTGGAATGAGCTACCTGAGGAGGTGGTGGAGGCAGGAACAGTAGCGACATTTAAGAGGCATCTGGACAGGTACTTGAATGAGCAAGGCATAGAAGGATATGGAATTAATGCAGGCAGGTGTGATTTGTATAGATCGGCATTACGGTCAGCATGGACGCGGTGGGCCGAAGGGCCAGTTTCTATGCTGTACGACTCTATGACTCTCTGACTCTATCCACACAGTCATACACTCAGAGCACAACCAAGGCCCTGAAACACACACACAATAACACACACATACATGCACATGTGCGCATGCACATGCACACAGACATACACACTCAGCACAACCCAGACCCAGAGAGATAAAATACATACACACACACAACACAACCTGGGCCCTGATAGAAACGCACACGCAGACACACACACAAGCGTGTGCAATCACACACACACACACACACACACACACACACACACACACACACACACACACACACACACACACACACAGGCCATGAGATCTGCACACGAGACACAATACACAACACAATTACTGAGAAACAAGCACTGGCACAAGCACACACACACACCACAGCCCAGGCCCTGAGATATGCAGATGCAGACACAATTCACAACACAATTACTGGGAAACATGCACTGGCACCACCACACACACACACAGACGCACGCGCACACACACACATGTAGAAACACAGCAAAGCCCAGGCCCTGAGATAATCCCACACACAGACATAAAGACGCTTGTGCGCACACGCACACACACACAATAGACAAGGCTCTGAATATACACGCACACATATTACCTCAGAATCTCTGACACACACAGAGGGACAAAAACGCACACACATACGTAGAGCACACAGCACAATGCAGGCCCTGATACAAACGCACAGACACACCACACACACACCACACACACAGTCAAATACAGATATAAATAAACGCAAGCGCATCCACACAGAAATGCACACACAACACAACCCAGGCGCTGAGACATAAAACAACCACACACATACACACAGACACACACACAAACGCACACACCCACACCCACAGACAAACACACACACACAAACGCACACAGACACACGGGGACACACATACAGAAACACAGACCCAGATGCACGTACACACACGCAGGCATAGGTCACACCCAGGATGCTGAGCCAGACACAAACACACTCGGGTACACACAGACAGACACACTCGGACACATCCACAGGATACAACTCAGGCACTGAGCTAAACAAAAATATACACAGACACACATGAATACAGATCACACCACAGTCACTAAACCAGTAAAATTCAAACATATACACACACACACAGATAAACACACACACAGATAAACACACACACAGACGCACTCGGACACTCATTCACTAACACACCAGATACACACACACACACAGACACGCACACAAACACACACACGCACAAACACGGAGAAACACGTTGACACACACACACAGACGCATGTCACACCCTGGACCCTGAGCCAGACACACACTCATTCGCGAACACACAGATAGACACACTCGGACACACACACAGATCACTATTTAGGCACTGGTCTAGAAACACATACACTCACACACACACACATGAACACAGATCACAACACAGGCACGAAGCCAGTCAAATTCACACTCATACACACACATGCACAGACATACACGCTGCAATTCAGGCATTCAGGCACTCACACGTAGCTCTCTCTCTAACACATTCACACACACACACTCTGCAATCCAGGCATTCCGGCACACACATGCACTCCGACACACGCACGCACACTACAATCCAGGCCTGCAGGCACACAGTCACACGTACACACACACGCCCACACACATCATAGCCCAGTCCCTGAGATATATAGACACACACATCATAACGCAATCACTGAGACACACACACAGATACACACACACACACACTCGCGCGCACGCAGACACACAGCTCAAACGAGGCCCTGAAACAAACGCACACAGAGACACACATGCAGGCGTGCACAAGCACGCACACACACACCACAGCCCAGTTCCTGTGATATATACACGCACACACATCACAACACAATCACTGAGGCGCACACGCAGATACAGACACACACACACACACATGCACGCAGACACCCAGCACAACCCAGGCCCTGATACAAACGCAAACTCAGACGGACATGCAGGCGTGCACAAGCACACCCACACACACAGAGCACGCAGCACAACACCGCCGTGACACAAACACACACACACAGAAACACACACACATGCACACAGCACAACACACGCCCTGAGATATTAAAAGGCACACAGACGCATTCAAATAAACACACACACACACACACAGCCCATGCACTGCCACACACGCACATACGCACAGCACAACAGTATCAGTGAGACACACACAGACACACACGCACTCACAGGCGCAGAGACACGAATAGACACACGTCACAAGCCATTCCATGACATAGAGACACACACATGCAGACACGCATCACAACCCAGCCGCAGAACGATTTACACTCACATACACACCCTCTCACGACACACACAGACATACACACGCACTCACGCACACTCTTTATACACCAGTCAATGAGCCAGATACAAACAGACCCACACAGACACACAGACCCATACATAAAATACACACACGCACATACAGCGCAGTACAGTCCCTGAGGTACATAAACAGCACAACACAAACACTGAGACACACACACAGACGCACACAGACACATATGATACCCTAGGCACTGAGTCAAACGCACACACGCACATGCCCACATACACACGCACACGCACACAGTACACAGCACAAACAAGGCCCTGAAACACAGCACAAACACGGAGACACACACTCACACATACAAAGACACAAAGAACAATCCAGTCTTCAGACGCACATGCAAACACATAGAATACAGCACAAACACTGACACACACACACACACACACACACACACACACACACACACACAGCACAAGCCAGGGCCTGAGACATAAAACACAAACAGACACACACAGGCACAAACACATACATGTGCACGTACACATATATGAAGACACAAAGCACATCCCAGTCCGAGAGCCACACACCCACCCCACCTCTACCCACCCACACACAAACACAGATGCATACACACGCACACAGACACACGCACTGCCCAGGCCCTGAGACAAACCCACACACTGACACACGCACATTGTTGGAGAGGCGGTGGCGTACTAGTATTGTGACAGCACTAGTAACCCAGAGACCCAGGTATTGGTCTGGGGACATGGGTTCGAATCCAACCACAACAGAAGGTGGAATTTGAAATCAATTAATAAAAATCTGGAATTGAAAGCTAGTCTAATGATGGCCATGAAACTATTGCCGATTGTTGTAGAAACCCATCTGGTTCACTAATGTCCTTTTGGGAAGGAAATCTGCTGTCCTTACCTGGTCTGGCCGTCATGCGACTCCAGACCCACAGCAATGTGGTTGACTCTTACATGCTCACGAAATGGCATAGCAAGCCACTCAGTTGAAGGGCAATTAGGGATGGGCAACAAATGCTGGCCCGGCCAGCGACTCCCACAACCCATGAAAGAATAAAAAAAAACATGCGCGTGCATGTGCACACACACACACATATGCACACAAATACACCCACTCACGCACAAACACAGACACATGCACACAGACACACACATACAGCACCACACACAGATACATGTGCGCGAGCACATACACGAAGACAAAACCTAGGCCCTGAGCCACATACACACAGACCCCCACCCGCCCGCACACAAACACAGGAACACACACACACAAACAGCCACACAGAGAGCCCAGGCCTTGAGACAAAAGCACACACAGACACACACACATGTGCGTGCGTTTGCACGCACAGACACACTCAAACACACACCAACAGACACACACACACACTCACACACAAACACAGATACACACACACGGTAGCAAGCAGACATACATATACAGCACCACATACACACTGAGACATACGCACATAAAGCACACACAAAGAAATGCAGACGCACGCACACACACACACACACACACACACACACACACACACACACACACACACACACGCACACAAAAAGGCACAGAGACACGAATGGACACACATCACAAGCCAGGCCATGAAATACAGACACACAGAAAGACAGACAGTCACACATCACAGCCCGGGCACAGAACCATATACAATCACAAACACACAGACACACAGATACATGACACGACAGCCACTGAAGCAGACACACACACATTTTTCACATCAGTCACTGAGTCAGATGCACAAAGACCCACACAGACACACGCACGCACATACTTGCACACACATACACAGCACAGCTCAGTCCCTGAAGCACATACACGGCACAACACAATCACTGGCAAACACACAGACACACACAGACATACCTCATACCCTAGGCACTGAATCAGACATACACACACACAAAGAACAACCCAGACCCGGAGATACACAGATGCACGCACAGCACTATAGTAACACTGAGACACACACACAATACACAGCATAGCCAGGCCCTGAGACGCACATACACGCACACATACACACAAACGCACACACACACAGAGAAACACAAAGACACCAAGCACTACTCAACCATGAGACACACACATACACATATGCACGCGCACACACACAGTACACAGCACAACCCAGGCCCTGAGAAACACATATCAACACACACACACAAGGCACAGAACAAACACAGACACACACACACGCACACACGGACACACAGAGCAAAGACGAGGCACTGAGTCACACACACACGCACACAAATACAGATACGAACCCACGCAAGCACGCACACACAAACACACACATAGAAAGACAGCACAACCCAGGGCCTGAGACATAAAACCCACACACACGCACATGCAGACCTACAGCACAACACTTGCCGTGAGACAAACCCACACAGACACACATGCAAACACTCAGCACAGCCCAGGCCCTGATACAAACGCACACAGACATACAGAAGCACTGAGGCACACACATGCACGCGTGCAAACAGGCACGCACACACATACATGACGACACATGCACAACCCAGGCCCTGACACACACACACACACACACACACACAGATCCCAAGTCCTGAGTCACACACACTCATGCACACAAACACAGACAAAGCACTTGCAAGCACACCCACAGACATAGCACAGCCAAGGTCCTGAGCCGCACACACTCACTCACCCACTCCCACCCACACACAAAGAAACAAAAACACACAGACACAAACAGGCACACACAAACACCTACACTCACACACACGAAGACAGAACAGCACAGGCCCTGAGACGCAGACATACAGGTACGGCATAAGCACAGACACACACACACAGACAAACACCACAACCTGGGCCCTGAGTTATAAAACATACACACACGCACACAAATACAAAGATACACAGCAAAGCAAAGTACTGACATACAGACACACAAGGACAACAGAAACGCTGCGGCACTCACACAGACACACAGACATACAGCACAGCCCAGGCGCTGAGACCTAAAACACACGCACATTGCAGGCAATGAGCCACACACGCACACACACATACACACACACGCTCTCACTCACAATCAGACACGGCACACACACATACGCACTCACGCACACATAAATCATACTCCAGGCAGAGAACCAGATAAACAAACACACAAACACACACACACGCTCTCTCTCGCTGGCTCTGTCTCTCTCTCACACACACACACACACTCTCTGTCTCAGACACACACACACGTTCACAGACTCTCTCTCACACACACACATGCACACACACATGTTCTCCCTCACGCACACACTTGCTCTTTCTCACCCACACACATTCACAGATTCTTTCTCTCAGACACACACACACATGCTCTCGCTCTCTCTCACACACACACATACACACGCTCTCTCTCCAAAAACACGCACCCATACTCTTAAAGATACACACACACTCACAAGCGATATCTCTCACACACGCATGCTCTCTCTCTCTCTTGCACGCACACAGGCACACACCTATTCTCTCTTTCTCACGCACACACGCACAGTCTCTCTCTCGCACACATATATGTCACACACGCACATGGGCACTCACACACAAAACACTACCCAGGCACTGAAACAGACACACACACGCATGACACACGCTGATTGCACGAGTGACAGATCAGTGGGGGGCGGGCCTGTCACTATGCATTAGCGGGAGCTGTGGCCATTCACCAGGGAGATGGAGCGGCGATGGGGCCTTTCACCATAGATAGAGAGCGGGGGCGGGTCCTGTCACCATGGAGGCAGAGCCGGGCGGGGTCTCTCACCATAGATACAGACCGGGGGCGGGGCCATTTTCCAGGGTGATGGCGTAGTGAGGGTGGAGACTGCCACTACGGAGAAAGATCGGAGGCGGGGCCTGTTTCCAGGGTGACGGAGGAGCAGGGCAGTTCCTGTTTCCCCGGTGACAGAAAAGTGGGGACGGGGCCTGTTTCCAGCATGACGGGGGAGTCGGGGCGCGGGCCTATTTCCAGGGTGAGGGCGAAGTAGGGGCGTGGTCTGCCTCTATGGAAACGGGACGGGGCCTGTCACCATGGAGACAGAACTGGGGCGGGGGCCTGTCATCATCGGGACAGAACGGGGGCGGGACCGCTAACCATGCTGACTGGGGCGGGGCCTGTTCCCCAGTGACGGAAGAGAGGGGGCGGGGCCTTTTTCCAGTGTGACGGAGGTTGTGGGCGGGGTCTGTTTCCCCAGTGACGGAGGTTTTTCTGTTTTCGCATTGGATGGCTGCGAGGACCTCACAGCAACCTTGGACTTTTCCACATTGGAAGATTCTTCTTCGGCAAGAATGTAAATCGGCACAGACATTATTCTATTTACTTTTTTAAAATGTTATTTATATCTTAGTCGTGTTTAAGAGTTTATTTTTTTTCTAATAAACCATTAATCTGTTCATCTAAAGACACCTGGTTTGTTTCACCTCATTTGGAGGTTAATAGATGGTTGTATTCGGCTGTGGATTTCTTTAATGTGAAAGTATAAAGTGATATGTTAGACGATCTGTGGAGTGGCGGGACTGAACTGAAAATGCATTGCTCCCACGGCAATCAGAATTATATATATTTTGATCAGGGCATTGACTTGAATGTTTAATCATAAGCTGTCTCTATCTCCATCTCTGCCTCCATCTCCATCTCTATCTCCATGTCTGCCTCTATCTCTATCTCTCTCTTTATCTATAATCACCATGGCTGTGCCTTTGATTGTCTGCATCTGAGCAGGGATGTGGGTACCTGGAAGTAATATCAGGAAGTAAAACCCATGTTCAAAGAGAATTGGGTGAGACAGATCGCACCAGAGTATTTAAATGGTAAAGCATTGACTGGAGTCTGAGTAAAAGGGAATGTAATAATATCTAAATAGGATGCACTCTTCATGTTTGTGAATGCGTGCAGCATGGTAAATAAGATTGGTGAGCTACAGGTGCTGATAGTCATGTGGGATTATGATGCTCTGACAATAATGGTGTTATGAAAGTGACTCTGCTGTGCTAAAAAAAACTAAATAAAGAGATTTTTAGTAAGCTGGATAAACGCCTTTTGGTCAAGAGGATGGAGGGAGTTGAACTACAGCATTATTTCAGTGTGTAACCTAGTTTAGGCTCCGCTTAATGCAGAAACCATGGCAACAGGGGCAGAAAAATTGGCAAGCAATCTTTGATTGGACAAACCCAGCATCAGGCACAGAACATCTGACTGGGAAACTGTCAAGCTCTCATGCTGTTGGTCAGAGTGTACATGCATCCATTCTGGAAGTAGAAAACAGTCAATTGCTGCTAAAGTGCCAAACAAATACAGGAATATGAAAGAATTCCAAGTAAGAATAGAAGATTATAACCCATCTTGTTTTCTCACAATTCCCTAAAACAGTCGGTGAATTTCATTGTGTCATTTTGTCTTGTTCCCGCATTTCAAGAAGGCCTGCTAAATAGCTTTTCAAAGCTGCCTGTAAAATAATTATTTTTAAAAAACCTTTCTGCGTGCTCAGAGGTTGGACTGCATCTCAGTTTGGAACAATATATCCCATCTGATGTCAACTTCAAAAAATGAGCAAGTGATTTATTTGTGTTTTTTGTCAGCTCTGTCATAGAACCACAATATAAAAATCCTTTCCTTTTTATTTTTTCCAGTTAACCAATTTAGTTGCAGGAATACATATTATATATAGAGAATGAAAGAGTGAGAGAGACCAGAGAGAGAGAGAAAACACAGCGGGAGCAGAGCTTTAAAAAAGCGCCTAAAGGAACACAGTCGGAGACAAGACAGAGAGAGAGAGTATTTAAGGGAATAAAAAGAAAGAGAGAAAAAAACAATCACTGACATCACAGGAAAACCATAAGTTAATTGGTTGGTAAGTAACTGCTGGTTGAATTCTATGTTAAATTGGCTTTAAAGGTGAACAGGAGAATATTTTGCAAATTAAAAACTCAGGACCAGCAGGAAATTAAAATATAAAATAAAATCTAATTAAATAAATCAGAGATGCAGTGCCAGGCGATGTGTTGTAGCTGCATGATGTGGGAGTTGTTGGACCCCATTGTAGTTCCCAGTGACCACATCTGCAGCACGTGTTGGCTGCTCAAGGACCTCCGGCTGAGAGTTGATGAGCTGGAGTCTGAGCATCAGACACTGTGACATATCAGGGAGGGAGAGAGTTACCTGGACACTGTGTTTCAGGAGACAGTCACACCCCTTACATTAGGTACCTTGAATTTTACCTGTGGTCAGGGACAGGAGGGTGTGACTAAGAGTGAGGCAGGTAGAAGTATCCAGGAGGTAGCGCTGCTGGAGCCTCAGCCTTTATCCTTGTCCAACAGGTTCGAGATTCTTTCTGCCTGTGTGGACGAGAGCAGGGACTGTAGGGAGGATGAGGAATCTGACTACAGCACCGTGATGCAGGGTGTCAT
The DNA here is from genome assembly GCF_036365525.1 of Heterodontus francisci. Lineage (NCBI taxonomy): Eukaryota > Metazoa > Chordata > Chondrichthyes > Heterodontiformes > Heterodontidae > Heterodontus > Heterodontus francisci. Next base: position 1,712,212 of record NW_027142155.1, on the reverse strand, counting down.
TCAAGAGTGGGGGGGGGGGAGGAGAAAAGATAAATGTAGTCGTCATCGGGGATAGTATAGTTAGGGGCATAGAAACTGTTCTCAGTAGTCAGGATCGAGTGTTGCGAAGACTGTGTTGCCTACCTGGTGCCAGGGTTCAGGATGATATCTCATCTGGGCTGCAGAGGAACTTGGAGTGGAAGGGGAAAGATCCAGTTGTCGTGGTCCATGTAGGTATCAACGATGTAGGTAGAGCGAGGGAATATGAGCAGCTAGGGGCTAAATTAAAAGAACACATAATAGAACTAATAGAACAATTTAAAGGTTTTGTATCTGAATGCACGAAGCATTCGGAATAAAATTAATGAGTTAACAGCGCAAATAGAGACGAATGGGTCTGATTTAGTGGAGATAACTGAGACGTGATTGCAGGTAAAGCAGGTTTGGGAATTGAATATTCAAGGGTACTCAGTATTTCGGAAGGATAGGCAGGAAGGCAAAGAAGGTGGTGTAGCTTTGTTAGTAAAGGAAGAGATCAATGCTGTAGTGAGAAGTGATTTAGGCACTGGAGATCAAGGCGTAGAGTCAGTCTGGGTAGAAATAAGAAACAGCAAGGGAAAGAAGGTGGGAGTAATCTATAGGTTTCCAAACAGTAGTTCCGCAGTGGGGCTCAATATAAACCAGGAAATACTGGGAACTTGTAAGAATGGCACAGCAATAATCATGGGTAATTTTAATATGCATATAGACTGGATTAATCGAATTGGCAAGGGTAGCCTCCAGGGGGAGTTTATTGAATGTGTTAGAGATTGTTTTTTGGAGCACTATGTTGTGGAATCAACCAGGGAGCAGGCTACTCTAGATTTGATATTATTTAACGAGGTGGGATTAGTTAATGATCTCATAAGATCATAAGATCAAAAGATCATACGAACTAGGAGTAGGCCCTCCGGCCCCTCGAGCCTGCTCCGCCATTCAATAAGATCATGGCTGACCTTTTCGTGGACTCAGATCCACTTACCCGCGCTCCCACCGTATCCCTTAATTCCTTTATTATTCAAAAAATATCTACCTTAGCTTTAAAGACGTTTACTGAAGAAGCGTCAACTACTTCACTGGGCAAGGAATTCCATAGATTAACAACCCTCTGGGTGAAGAAGTTCCTTCTTATTTCAGTCCTAAATCTGCTCCCTCTAATCTTGAGGCTAGCTTCACCTGCCAGTGGAAACATCCTCTCTACTTGTATTTTATCTATTCCCTTCATGATTTTATATGCTTCTATAAGATCCCCACTCATTCTTCTGAACTCCAATGAATATAATCCCAATCTACTCAGTCTCTCCTCATAAGCCAACCCCCTCAACTCCGGAATCAACCTAGTGAACCTCTTCTGCACCCTCTCCAGTGCCAGTATATCCTTTCTCAAGTTAGGGGACCAAAACTGCACACAGTACTCCAGGTGCGGCCTCACCAGTAGCTTATACAGCTGCAACCTAACCTCTCTGCTTTTAAACTCAATCCCTTTAGCAATGAAGGACAAAATTCCATTTGCCTTCCTAATTACTTGCTGTACCTGCAGACCAACCTCCTGCGATTCATGCACAAGGACAACTAGGTCCCTCTGCATAGCAGCATGCTGCAACTTTTTACCATTCAAGTAATAATCATTTTTCCTGTTACTCCTACCGAAATGAATGACTTCACATTGATTAACATTGTATTCCATCTGCCAGACTTTTGCCCACTCACTCAATGTGTCTATGTTCCTCTGCAAAGTTTCACAGTCATCTGCACACTTTGCTCTGCCACTCATCTTCGTGTCATCTGCAAACTTTGACACCCTACACGTGGTCGCCAACTCCAAATCATCTCTATAAATTGTAAATAATTGCGGTCCCAACACGCATCCCTGAGGCACACCACTAGTGACTGAATGCCAACCAGAATAGCACTCCTTTATCCCCACTCTCTGCTTCCTGTTAGTCAACCAATCCTCTATCCATGCTAATACTTTACCCCTGACGCCATGCATCCTTATCTTATGCAGCAGCCTCTTGTGCAGCACCTTGTCGAAGGCCTTTTGGAAATCTAGGTACACCACATCCACTGGGTCCCCATTGTCCACCTTGCTTGTAATGTCATCATAGAATTCCAAAAGATTTGTCAAGCATGACCTGCCCTTCATGAACCCATGCTGCGTCTGCCCAACAGGACAATTTATATCGAGATGCCCTGCTATTTCTTCCTTGATAATAGACTCAAACATCTTCCCCACTACAGAGGTTAAGCTAATTAGTCTATAATTCCCCATCTTTTTTCTACTTCCCTTTTTAAACAGTGGCGTCACATCTGCTGTTTTCCAATCAACTGGGACTACCCCAGAGTCAAGCGAATTTTGGAAAATTACCGTCAGTGCACCTGCTATTTCTCCCGCCATCTCCTTTAGTACCCTGGGATGCATTCCATCAGGGCCAGGAGACTTATCAATCCTGAGCTCCATTAGCTTGACCAACACAACCTCTTCCGTAATAATGATTGTTCCCAGGTCCTCACCTACGTTCGTCTCTTTGTCAATTACTGGCATGTTATTAATGTCCTCCACTGAGATGACCGATACAAAATACCTGTTCAATGCCTCGGCCATTTTATCATATCCCATAACTAAATTCCCCTTCTCACCCTCGAAAGGATGAACGTTTACTTTAGCCACTCTTTTTTCGTTTTATATATTTATAGAAACTTTTGCTATCTGTCTTTATATTCTGTGCTAGTTTTTTCTCATGTTCCATCTTTCTTTTCTTTATAGCTCTTTTTGTCGCTTTCTGTTGACCTTTAAAGTTTTCCCAATCTTCTAGTTTCATGCTACTTTTGGCCACTTTGTATGCCTTCTTTTTCAATTTGATAGCCTCCCTTATTTCCTTAGACACCGATGGCAGATTACCCCTTTTCTTCCAGTCCTTCCTTTTCACTGGAATATACTTTGCTGAGCACTTTGAAAAATTGCTTTGAAGTCCTCAACTGCTCGTCAACTGTTCTACCGTAAAATCTTTGTTTCCAGTCCACTTTAGCCAAGTCCTCCCTCATTCTATTGTAGTCCCCCCTGTTCAAGCACAGGACCCTGGTATTGGATTTTATCTTCACACTCTCCATCTGTATTCTAAATTCAACCATACTGTGATCACTCCTTCCAAGAGGATCCCTAACCATGAGGTCATTAATTATTCCTGTCTCATTACACAGGACTAGATCTAGGATAGCTTGCTCCCTCGTCGGTTCCATTACATACTGTTCAAGAAAACTATCTCGGATACACTCAACGAATTCCTCCTCAAGGCTACCCTGACTGAGCTGGTTCGACCAATCTCCATGTAGATTAAAATCCCCCATGATAATTGCCATACCATTTTTACAGGCATTAGTTATTTCTTTGTTTATTGCCCGCCCCAATGTGATGTTATTATTTTGTGGCCTATAGACTACGCCTATCAATGACTTTTTCTTCTTAGAGTTTCTAATTTCCACCTAAATGGACTCAACCTCATTCTCCATAGAACCTATATCATCTCTCAGCACCGCCCTGATGTCGTCCTTGAGCATCAGAGCTACACCACCTCCCTTACCTTCCTGTCTGTCCTTCCGAATAGTCTGGTACCCCTGGATATTTAACTCCCAGTCGTGACCAACCTGTAACCATGTCTCCGTAATGGCTACCAAATCATATTTATTCTCGATGATTTGTGCCGTTCACTCATCAGCCTTGTTACGAATGCTACGAGCATTCAGGTAAAGTGCCTTTATGCTAGCTTTCTTACCCTCATGATTCCCAACATCTCTAATAACTCCTGAGTTATCCTTCCTTTCTGTTTCTTTTATCGTCTGCCTTGAACCTAAACCCTCCTGCACACATGTTAGCCTGCTGCTTACCTTTTTATTTATCATCATACTGCCTGTCGTTTTCCCTTTCACTTCCCCCCGAGTCACTAGTTTAAAGTCCTAGAGACCACCCTATTTATACGTTTCGCTAGAACACTGGTTCCAGATTGGTTCAGGTGGTGATGGTCCCATCAGTACAGATCCCCCGGTTCCAAAACTGATGCCAATGCCCTATGAAATGGAACCCCTCTTTCCCACACCACTCCCTTAGCCACGTGTTAACTTCCATATTATTCTTATCCCAAAAACAATTTGCACATGGCTCTGGCAGTGATCCGCAGATTATGATCCTCAAGGACCTGTTCCTAAATTACGTTCCTAGTGCTTTATTACCCCCAAACATTAGTGATGACATCTAATTTAACAGTAAACCAAAATATTATCCCCTGTGTATTAGTCATGGCATCTAATTTAACAATTAAACAGGTTATATCCTGTGCATGTGTATTGGCACTCAATGCAACAATTAACCAGTGTATTGTCACCTGTGTATAAGTGATGACATCTAATTTAAAAATTAACCAGAATCTTATCCCCTGTGTATTAGTGGTGACATCTAATCTAATATTTAACCAGAATACTCGACCCAGTGCATTAGTGATAACGTCGAATCTAACAATTAACCAGAATATTACCCCCTGTGCATAAGTGATGACATCAAATTTAACAGTTCGCCAGAATATTATATCCTGTGTGTTAGTGATGATATCTAATTTAACAATTAACTGGAATATTATCACCTGTGTATTAGTGATGATATCTAATTTAACAATTAAACGGAATATAATCCCCAGTGTATTAGTGATGACATCAAATTTAACAATTAATTGGAATATTATCACCTGTGTATTAGTGATGATATCTAATTTAACAATTAAACGGAATATAATCCCCGGTGTATTAGTGATGACATCAAATTTAACAATTAACTGGAATATTATCACCTGTGTATTAGTGATGACATCTAATTTAACAATTAACTGGAATATTATCACCTGTGTATTAGTGATGATATCTAATTTAACAATTAACTGGAATATTATCTCTTGTGTATGAGTGATGATATCTAATTTAACAATTAACTGGAATATTATCACCTGTGTATTAGTGATGATATCTAATTTAACAATTAACTGGAATATTATCACCTGTGTATTAGTGATGATATCTAATTTAACAATTAACTGGAATATTATCACCTGTGTATTAGTGATGATATCTAATTTAACAATTAACTGGAATATTATCACCTGTGTATTCGTGATGATATCTAATTTAACAATTAACTGGAATATTATCACCTGTGCATTCGTGAAGATATCTAATTTAACAATTAACTGGAATATTATCACCTGTGTATTAGTGATGATATCTAATTTAACAATTAACTGGAATATTATCACCTGTGTATTAGTGATGATATCTAATTTAACAATTAACTGGAATATTATCACCTGTGTATTAGTGATGACATCTAATTTAACAATTAACTGGAATATTATCACCTGTGTATTAGTGATGATATCTAATTTAACAGTTAACTGGAATATTATCACCTGTGTATTAGTGATGACATCTAATTTAACAATTAACTGGAATATTATCACCTGTGTATTAGTGATGATATCTAATTTAACAATTAACTGGAATATTATCACCTGTGTATTAGTGATGACATCTAATTTAACAATTAACTGGAATATTGTCACCTGTGTATTAGCGATGACATCTAATTTAACAATTAACTGGAATATTATCACCTGTGCATTAGTGATGACATCTAATTTAACAATTAACTGGAATATTATCACCTGTGTATTAGTGATGACATCTAATTTAACAATTAACTGGAATATTATCACCTGTGTATTACTGATGGCATCTAATTTAACAATTAACTGGAATATTATCACCTGTGTATTAGTGATGACATCTAATTTAACAATTAACTGGAATATTATCACCTGTGTATTAGTGATGATATCTAATTTAACAATTAACTGGAATATTATCACCTGTGTATTAGTGATGACATCTAATTTAACAATTAACTGGAATATTATCACCTGTGTATTAGTGATGATATCTAATTTAACAATTAACTGGAATATTATCACCTGTGTATTAGTGATGACATCTAATTTAACAATTAACTGGAATATTATCCCCTGTGTATTAGTGATGACATCTAATTTAACAATTAACTGGAATATTATCACCTGTGTATTAGTGATGACATCTAATTCAACAATTAACTGGAATATTATCACCTGTGTATTAGTGATGATATCTTATTTAACAATTAACTGAAATATTATCACCTGTGTATTAGTGATGATATCTAATTTAACAGTTAACTGGAATATTATCACCTGTGTATTAGTGATGATATCTAATTTAACAATTAACTGGAATATTATCACCTGTGTATTAGTGATGACATCTAATTTAACAATTAACTGGAATATTATCACCTGTGTATTAGTGATGACATCTAATTTAACAATTAACTGGAATATTATCACCTGTGTATGAGTGATGACATCTAATTTAACAATTAACTGGAATATTATCACCTGTGTATTAGTGATGATATCTAATTTAACAATTAAACGGAATATAATCCCCGGTGTATTAGTGATGACATCTAATTTAACAATTAACTGGAATATTATCACCTGTGTATTAGTGATGACATCTAATTTAACAATTAACTGGAATATTATCACCTGTGTATTAGTGATGATATCTAATTTAACAATTAACTGGAATATTATCACCTGTGTATTAGTGATGACATCTAATTTAACAATTAACTGGAATATTATCCCCTGTGTATTAGTGATGACATCTAATTTAACAATTAACTGGAATATTATCACCTGTGTATGAGTGATGACATCTAATTTAACAATTAACTGGAATATTATCACCTGTGTATTAGTGATGACATCTAATTTAACAATTAACTGGAATATTATCTCCTGTGTATTAGTGATGATATCTAATTTAACAATTAACTGGAATATTATCACCTGTGTATTAGTGATGATATCTAATTTAACAATTAACTGGAATATTATCACCTGTGTATTAGTGATGACATCTAATTTAACAATTAACTGGAATATTGTCACCTGTGTATTAGTGATGACATCTAATTTAACAATTAACTGGAATATTATCACCTGTGTATTAGTGATGACATCTAATTTAACAATTAACTGGAATATTATCACCTGTGTATTAGTGATGACATCTAATTTAACAATTAACTGGAATATTATCACCTGTGTATTAGTGATGACATCTAATTTAACAATTAACTGGAATATTATCCCCTGTGTATTAGTGATGACATCTAATTTAACAATTAACTGGAATATTATCACCTGTGTATTAGTGCTGACATCTAATTCAACAATTAACTGGAATATTATCACCTGTGTATTAGTGATGATATCTAATTTAACAATTAACTGGAATATTATCACCTGTGTATTAGTGATGATATCTAATTTAACAATTAACTGGAATATTATCACCTGTGTATTAGTGATGATATCTAATTTAACAATTAACTGGAATATTATCACCTGTGTATTAGTGCTGACATCTAATTCAACAATTAACTGGAATATTATCACCTGTGTATTAGTGATGATATCTAATTTAACAATTAACTGGAATATTATCACCTGTGTATTAGTGATGATATCTAATTTAACAATTAACTGGAATATTATCACCTGTGTATTAGTGATGATATCTAATTTAACAATTAACTGGAATATTATCACCTGTGTATTAGTGATGACATCTAATTTAACAATTAACTGGAATATTATCCCCTGTGTATTAGTGATGACATCTAATTTAACAATTAACTGGAATATTATCACCTGTGTATGAGTGATGACATCTAATTTAACAATTAACTGGAATATTATCCCCTGTGTATTAGTGATGATATCTAATTTAACAATTAACTGGAATATTATCACCTGTGTATTTGTGATGACATCTAATTTAACAATTAACTGGAATATTATCACCTGTGTATTAGTGATGACATCTAATTTAACAATTAACTTGAATATTATCACCTGTGTATTAGTGATGACATCTAATTTAACAATTAACTGGAATATTATCACCTGTGTATTGGTGATGACATCTAATTTAACAATTAACTGGATAATCACCTGTGTATTAGTGATGATATCTAATTTAACAATTAACTGGATTATCACCTGTGTATTAGTGATGACATCTAATTTAACAATTAACTGGAATATTATCACCTGCGTATTAGTGATGATATCTAATTTAACAATTAACTGGAATATTATCACCTGTGTATTAGTGATGATATCTAATTTAACAATTAACTGGAATATTATCAATTGTGTATTAGTGATGACATCTAATTTAACAATTAACTGGAATATTATCCCCTGTGTATTAGTGATGACATCTAATTTAACAATTAACTGGAATATTATCACCTGTGTATTAGTGATGACATCTAATTTAACAATTAACTGGAATATTATCACCTGTGTATTGGTGATGACATCTAATTTAACAATTAACTGGATAATCACCTGTGTATTAGTGATGATATCTAATTTAACAATTAACTGGATTATCACCTGTGTATTAGTGATGACATCTAATTTAACAATTAACTGGAATATTATCACCTGTATATTAGTGATGACATCTAATTTAACAATTAACTGGAATATTATCACCTGTGTATTAGTGATGACATCTAATTTAACAATTAACTGGAATATTATCACCTGTGTATTAGTGATGATATCTAATTTAACAATTAACTGGAATATTATCCCCTGTGTATTAGTGATGATATCTAATTTAACAATTAACTGGAATATTATCACCTGTGTATTAGTGATGATATCTAATTTAACAATTAACTGGAATATTATCACCTGTGTATTCGTGATGATATCTAATTTAACAATTAACTGGAATATTATCCCCTGTGTATTAGTGATGATATCTAATTTAACAATTAACTGGAATATTATCACCTGTGTATTAGTGATGATATCTAATTTAACAATTAACTGGAATATGATCACCTGTGTATTAGTGATAATATCTAATTTAACAATTAACTGGAATATCATCCCCTGTGTATTAGTGATGATATCTAATTTAACAATTAACTGGAATATTATCACCTGTGTATTAGTGATGATATCTAATTTAACAATTAACTGGAATATTATCACCTGTGTATTAGTGATGATATCTAATTTAACAATTAACTGGAATATTATCACCTGTGTATTAGTGATGATATCTAATTTAACAATTAACTGGAATATTATCACCTGTGTATTAGTGATGATATCTAATTTAACAATTAACTGGAATATTATCACCTGTGTATTAGTGATGATATCTAATTTAACAATTAACTGGAATATTATCACCTGTGCATTCGTGATGATATCTAATTTAACAATTAACTGGAATATTATCCCCTGTGTATTAGTGATGATATCTAATTTAACAATTAACTGGAATATTATCACCTGTGTATTAGTGATGATATCTAATTTAACAATTAACTGGAATATTATCACCTGTGTATTAGTGATGATATCTAATTTAACAATTAACTGGAATATCATCCCCTGTGTATTCGTGATGATAACTAATTTAACAATTAACTGGAATATTATCACCTGTGTATTAGTGATGATATCTAATTTAACAATTAACTGGAATATTATCACCTGTGTATTAGTGATGATATCTAATTTAACAATTAACTGGAATATTATCACCTGTGTATTAGTGATGATATCTAATTTAACAATTAACTGGAATATTATCACCTGTGTATTAGTGATGATATCTAATTTAACAATTAACTGGAATATTATCACCTGTGTATTAGTGATGATATCTAATTTAACAATTAACTGGAATATTATCACCTGTGTACTAGTGATGACATCTAATTTAACAATTAACTGGAATATTATCACCTGTGTATTAGTGATGACATCTAATTTAACAATTAACTGGAATATTATCACCTGAGTATTAGTGATGATATCTAATTTAACAATTAACTGGAATATTATCCCCTGTGTATTAGTGATGATATCTAATTTAACAATTAACTGGAATATTATCACCTGTGTATTAGTGATGACATCTAATTTAACAAATAACTGGAATATTATCACCTGTGTATTAGTGATGATATCTAATTTAACAATTAACTGTAATATTATCACCTGTGTATGAGTGATGATATCTAATTTAACAATTAACTGGAATATTATCACCTGTGTATTAGTGATGACATCTAATTTAACAATTAACTGGAATATTATCACCTGTGTATTAGTGATGATATCTAATTTAACAATTAACTGTAATATTATCACCTGTGTATTAGTGATGATATCTAATTTAACAATTAACTGGAATATTATCACCTGTGTATTTGTGATGACATCTAATTTAACAATTAACTGGAATATTATCACCTGTGTATTTGTGATGACATCTAATTTAACAATTAACTGGAATATTATCACCTGTGTATTAGTGATGACATCTAATTTAACAATTAACTGGAATATTATCACCTGTGTATTAGTGATGACATCTAATTTAACAATTAACTGGAATATTATCACCTGTGTATTAGTGATGACATCTAATTTAACAATTAACTGGAAAATTATCACCTGTGTATTAGTGATGACATCTAATTTAACAATTAACTGGAATATTATCACCTGCGTATTAGTGATGATATCTAATTTAACAATTAACTGGAATATTATCACCTGTGCATTAGTGCTGACATCTAATTTAACAATTAACTGGAATATTATCACCAGTGTATTAGTGATGACATCTAATTTAACAAATATCTAATTTAACAATTAACTGTAATATTATCACCTGTGTATGAGTGATGATATCTAATTTAACAATTAACTGGAATATTATCACCTGTGTATTAGTGATGATATCTAATTTAACAATTAACTGGAATATTATCACCTGTGTATTAGTGATGATATCTAATTTAACAATTAACTGTAATATTATCACCTGTGTATTAGTGATGATATCTAATTTAACAATTAACTGTAATATTATCACCTGTGTATGAGTGATGATATCTAATTTAACAATTAACTGGAATATTATCACCTGTGTATTAGTGATGATATCTAATTTAACAATTAACTGGAATATTATCACCTGTGTATTAGTGATGACATCTAATTTAACAATTAACTGGAATATTATCACCTGTGTATTAGTGATGATATCTAATTTAACAATTAACTGTAATATTATCACCTGTGTATTAGTGATGATATCTAATTTAACAATTAACTGGAATATTATCACCTGTGTATTAGTGATGACATCTAATTTAACAATTAACTGGAATATTATCACCTGTGTATTTGTGATGACATCTAATTTAACAATTAGCTGGAATATTATCACCTGTGTATTAGTGATGATATCTAATTTAACAATTAACTGGAATATTATCACCTGTGTATTAGTGATGATATCTAATTTAACAATTAACTGGAATATTATCACCTGTGTATTAGTGATGACATCTAATTTAACAATTAACTGGAATATTATCACCTGTGTATTAGTGATGACATCTAATTTAACAATTAACTGGAATATTATCACCTGTGTATTAGTGATGACATCTAATTTAACAATTAACTGGAATATTATCACCTGTGTTTTAGTGATGACATCTAATTTAACAATTAACTGGAATATTATCATCTGTGTATTAGTGATGACATCTAATTTAACAATTAACTGGAATATTATCACCTGTGTATTAGTGATGACATCTAACTTAACAATTAACCGGAATATTATCACCTGTGTATTAGTGATGACATCTAATTTAACAAATAACTGGAATATTATCATCTGTGTATTAGTGATGATATCTAATTTAACAATTAACTGTAATATTATCACCTGTGTATTAGTGATGATATCTAATTTAACAATTAACTGTAATATTATCACCTGTGTATTAGTGATGATATCTAATTTAACAATTAACTGGAATATTATCACCTGTGTATTAGTGATGATATCTAATTTAGCAATTAACTGGAATATTAACACCTGTGTATTTGTGATGACATCTAATTTAACAATTAGCTGGAATATTATCACCAGTGTATTAGTGATGATATCTAATTTAACAATTAACTGGAATATTATCACCTGTGTATTAGTAATGATATCTAATTTAACAATTAACTGGAATATTATCACCTGTGTATTAGTGATGATATCTAATTTAACAATTAACTGGAATATTATCACCTGTGTACTAGTGATGATATCTAATTTAACAATTAACTGGAATATTATCACCTGTGTATTAGTGATGACATCTAATTTAACAATTAACTGGAATATTATCACCTGTGTATTAGTGATGATATCTAATTTAACAATTAACTGGAATATTATCACCTGTGTATTAGTGATGATATCTAATTTAACAATTAACTGGAATATTATCACCTGTGTATTAGTGATGACATCTAATTTAACAAATAACTGGAATATTATCATCTGTGTATTAGTGATGATATCTAATTTAACAATTAACTGTAATATTATCACCTGTGTATGAGTGATGATATCTAATTTAACAATTAACTGGAATATTATCACCTGTGTATTAGTGATGATATCTAATTTAACAATTAACTGGAATATTATCACCTGTGTATTAGTGATGATATCTAATTTAACAATTAACTGGAATATTATCACCTGTGTATTAGTGATGACATCTAATTTAACAATTAACTGGAATATTATCACCTGTGTATTAGTGATGATATCTAATTTAACAATTAACTGTAATATTATCACCTGTGTATTAGTGATGATATCTAATTTAACAATTAACTGGAATATTATCACCTGTGTATTAGTGATGATATCTAATTTAACAATTAACTGGAATATTATCACCTGTGTATTAGTGATGATATCTAATTTAACAATTAACTGGAATATTATCACCTGTGTATTTGTGATGACATCTAATTAAACAATTAGCTGGAATATTATCACCAGTGTATTAGTGATGACATCTAATTTAACAAATAACTGGAATATTATCATCTGTGTATTAGTGATGATATCTAATTTAACAATTAACTGTAATATTATCACCTGTGTATGAGTGATGATATCTAATTTAACAATTAACTGGAATATTATCACCTGTGTATTAGTGATGATATCTAATTTAACAATTAACTGGAATATTATCACCTGTGTATTAGTGATGACAGCTAATTTAACAATTAACTGGAATATTATCACCTGTGTATTAGTGATGATATCTAATTTAACAATTAACTGTAATATTATCACCTGTGTATTAGTGATGATATCTAATTTAACAATTAACTGTAATATTATCACCTGTGTATGAGTGATGATATCTAATTTAACAATTAACTGGAATATTATCACCTGTGTATTAGCGATGATATCTAATTTAACAATTAACTGGAATATTATCACCTGTGTATTTGTGATGACATCTAATTTAACAATTAGCTGGAATATTATCACCTGTGTATTAGTGATGATATCTAATTTAACAATTAACTGGAATATTATCACCTGTGTATTAGTGATGATATCTAATTTAACAATTAACTGGAATATTATCACCTGTGTATTAGTGATGACATCTAATTTAACAATTAACTGGAATATTATCACCTGTGTATTAGTGATGACATCTAATTTAACAATTAACTGGAATATTATCACCTGTGTATTAGTGATGACATCTAATTTAACAATTAACTGGAATATTATCACCTGTGTATTAGTGATGACATCTAATTTAACAATTAACTGGAATATTATCACCTGTGTATTAGTGATGACATCTAATTTAACAATTAACTGGAATATTATCACCTGTGTATTAGTGATGATATCTAACTTAACAATTAACTGGAATATTATCACCTGTGTATTAGTGATGACATCTAATTTAACAAATAACTGGAATATTATCATCTGTGTATTAGTGATGATATCTAATTTAACAATTAACTGTAATATTATCACCTGTGTATTTTGATGATATCTAATTTAACAATTAACTGTAATATTATCACCTGTGTATTAGTGATGATATCTAATTTAACAATTAACTGGAATATTATCACCTGTGTATTAGTGATGATATCTAATTTAACAATTAACTGGAATATTATCACCTGTGTATTTGTGATGACATCTAATTTAACAATTAGCTGGAATATTATCGCCAGTGTATTAGTGATGATATCTAATTTAACAATTAACTGGAATATTATCACCTGTGTATTAGTGATGATATCTAATTTAACAATTAACTGGAATATTATCACCTGTGTATTAGTGATGATATCTAATTTAACAATTAACTGGAATATTATCACCTGTGTACTAGTGATGATATCTAATTTAACAATTAACTGGAATATTATCACCTGTGTATTAGTGATGACATCTAATTTAACAATTAACTGGAATATTATCACCTGAGTATTAGTGATGATATCTAATTTAACAATTAACTGGAATATTATCACCTGTGTATTAGTGATGATATCTAATTTAACAATTAACTGGAATATTATCACCTGTGTATTAGTTATGACATCTAATTTAACAATTAACTGGAATATTATCACCTGTGTATTAGTGATGACATCTAATTTAACAAATAACTGGAATATTATCATCTGTGTATTAGTGATGATATCTAATTTAACAATTAACTGTAATATTATCACCTGTGTATTAGTGATGATATCTAATTTAACAATTAACTGGAATATTATCACCTGTGTATAAGTGATGATATCTAATTTAACAATTAACTGGAATATTATCACCTGTGTATTTGTGATGACATCTAATTTAACAATTAACTGGAATATTATCACCTGTGTATTAGTGATGATATCTAATTTAACAATTAACTGGAATATTATCACCTGTGTATTAGTGATGACAGCTATTTTAACAATTAACTGGAATATTATCACCTGTGTATTAGTGATGATATCTAATTTAACAATTAACTGTAATATTATCACCTGTGTATTAGTGATGATATCTAATTTAACAATTAACTGTAATATTATCACCTGTGTATGAGTGATGATATCTAATTTAACAATTAACTGGAATATTATCACCTGTGTATTAGTGATGATATCTAATTTAACAATTAACTGGAATATTATCACCTGTGTATTAGTGATGACATCTAATTTAACAATTAACTGGAATATTATCACCTGTGTATTAGTGATGATATCTAATTTAACAATTAACTGTAATATTATCACCTGTGTATTAGTGATGATATCTAATTTAACAATTAACTGGAATATTATCACCTGTGTATTAGTGATGATATCTAATTTAACAATTAACTGGAATATTATCACCTGTGTATTTGTGATGACATCTAATTTAACAATTAGCTGGAATATTATCACCTGTGTATTAGTGATGATATCTAATTTAACAATTAACTGGAATATTATCACCTGTGTATTAGTGATGATATCTAATTTAACAATTAACTGGAATATTATCACCTGTGTATTAGTGATGACATCTAATTTAACAATTAACTGGAATATTATCACCTGTGTATTAGTGATGACATCTAATTTAACAATTAACTGGAATATTATCACCTGTGTATTAGTGATGACATCTAATTTAACAATTAACTGGAATATTATCACCTGTGTATTAGTGATGACATCTAATTTAACAATTAACTGGAATATTATCACCTGTGTATTAGTGATGATATCTAACTTAACAATTAACTGGAATATTATCACCTGTGTATTAGTGATGACATCTAATTTAACAAATAACTGGAATATTATCATCTGTGTATTAGTGATGATATCTAATTTAACAATTAACTGTAATATTATCACCTGTGTATTAGTGATGATATCTAATTTAACAATTAACTGTAATATTATCACCTGTGTATTAGAGATGATATCTAATTTAACAATTAACTGGAATATTATCACCTGTGTATTAGTGATGATATCTAATTTAACAATTAACTGGAATATTATCACCTGTGTATTTGTGATGACATCTAATTTAACAATTAGCTGGAATATTATCGCCAGTGTATTAGTGATGATATCTAATTTAACAATTAACTGGAATATTATCACCTGTGTATTAGTGATGATATCTAATTTAACAATTAACTGGAATATTATCACCTCTGTATTAGTGATGATATCTAATTTAACAATTAACTGGAATATTATCACCTGTGTACTAGTGATGACATCTAATTTAACAATTAACTGGAATATTATCACCTGTGTATTAGTGATGACATCTAATTTAACAATTAACTGGAATATTATCACCTGTGTATTAGTGATGATATCTAATTTAACAATTAACTGTAATATTATCACCTGTGTATTAGTGATGATATCTAATTTAACAATTAACTGGAATATTATCACCTGTGTATTAGTGATGATATCTAATTTAACAATTAACTGGAATATTATCACCTGTGTATTTGTGATGACATCTAATTTAACAATTAACTGGAATATTATCACCTGTGTATTTGTGATGACATCTAATTTAACAATTAACTGGAATATTATCACCTGTGTATTAGTGATGACATCTAATTTAACAATTAACTGGAATATTATCACCTGTGTATTAGTGATGACATCTAATTTAACAATTAACTGGAATATTATCACCTGTGTATTAGTGATGACATCTAATTTAACAATTAACTGGAATATTATCACCTGTGTATTAGTGATGACATCTAATTTAACAATTAACTGGAATATTATCACCTGTGTATTAGTGATGACATCTAATTTAACAATTAACTGGAATATTATCACCTGTGTATTAGTGATGATATCTAATTTAACAATTAACTGGAATATTATCACCTGTGTATTAGTGATGACATCTAATTTAACAAATAACTGGAATATTATCATCTGTGTATTAGTGATGATATCTAATTTAACAATTAACTGTAATATTATCACCTGTGTATTAGTGATGATATCTAATTTAACAATTAACTGGAATATTATCACCTGTGTATTAGTGATGATATCTAATTTAACAATTAACTGGAATATTATCACCTGTGTATTAGTGATGACATCTAATTTAACAATTAACAGGAATATTATCACCTGTGTATTAGTGATGATATCTAATTTAACAATTAACTGTAATATTATCACCTGTGTATTAGTGATGATATCTAATTTAACAATTAACTGGAATATTATCACCTGTGTATTAGTGATGATATCTAATTTAACAATTAACTGGAATATTATCACCTGTGTATTAGTGATGACATCTAATTTAACAATTAACAGGAATATTATCACCTGTGTATTAGTGATGATATCTAATTTAACAATTAACTGTAATATTATCACCTGTGTATTAGTGATGATATCTAATTTAACAATTAACTGGAATATTATCACCTGTGTATTAGTGATGATATCTAATTTAACAATTAACTGTAATATTATCACCTGTGTATTAGTGATGATATCTAATTTAACAATTAACTGGAATATTATCACCTGTGTATTAGTGATGACATCTAATTTAACAATTAACTGGAATATTATCACCTGTGTATTAGTGATGATATCTAATTTAACAATTAACTGTAATATTATCACCTGTGTATTAGTGATGATATCTAATTTAACAATTAACTGGAATATTATCACCTGTGTATTAGTGATGATATCTAATTTAACAATTAACTGGAATATTATCACCTGTGTATTTGTGATGACATCTAATTTAACAATTAACTGGAATATTATCACCTGTGTATTTGTGATGACATCTAATTTAACAATTAACTGGAATATTATCACCTGTGTATTAGTGATGACATCTAATTTAACAATTAACTGGAATATTATCACCTGTGTATTAGTGATGACATCTAATTTAACAATTAACTGGAATATTATCACCTGTGTATTAGTGATGACATCTAATTTAACAATTAACTGGAATATTATCACCTGTGTATTAGTGATGACATCTAATTTAACAATTAACTGGAATATTATCACCTGTGTATTAGTGATGACATCTAATTTAACAATTAACTGGAATATTATCACCTGTGTATTAGTGATGATATCTAATTTAACAATTAACTGGAATATTATCACCTGTGTATTAGTGATGACATCTAATTTAACAAATAACTGGAATATTATCATCTGTGTATTAGTGATGATATCTAATTTAACAATTAACTGTAATATTATCACCTGTGTATTAGTGATGATATCTAATTTAACAATTAACTGGAATATTATCACCTGTGTATTAGTGATGATATCTAATTTAACAATTAACTGGAATATTATCACCTGTGTATTAGTGATGACATCTAATTTAACAATTAACAGGAATATTATCACCTGTGTATTAGTGATGATATCTAATTTAACAATTAACTGTAATATTATCACCTGTGTATTAGTGATGATATCTAATTTAACAATTAACTGGAATATTATCACCTGTGTATTAGTGATGATATCTAATTTAACAATTAACTGGAATATTATCACCTGTGTATTTGTGATGACATCGAATTTAACAATTAGCTGGAATATTATCACCAGTGTATTAGTGATGACATCTAATTTAACAAATAACTGGAATATTATCATCTGTGTATTAGTGATGTTATCTAATTTAACAATTAACTGTAATATTATCACCTGTGTATGAGTGATGATATCTAATTTAACAATTAACTGGAATATTATCACCTGTGTATTAGTGATGACATCTAATTTAACAATTAACTGGAATATTATCACCTGTGTATTCGTGATGATATCTAATTTAACAATTAACTGTAATATTATCACCTGTGTATTAGTGATGATATCTAATTTAACAATTAACTGGAATATTATCACCTGTGTATTAGTGATGATATCTAATTTAACAATTAACTAATATTATCACCTGTGTATTAGTGATGATGTCTAATTTAACAATTAACTGGAATATTATCACCTGTGTATTAGCTATGATATCTAATTTAACAATTAACTGGAATATTATCACCTGTGTATTTGTGATGACATCTAATTTAACAATTAGCTGGAATATTATCACCAGTGTATTAGTGATGACATCTAATTTAACAAATAACTGGAATATTATCATCTGTGTATTAGGAATGATATCTAATTTAACAATTAACTGTAATATTATCACCTGTGTATGAGTGATGATATCTAATTTAACAATTAACTGGAATATTATCACCTGTGTATTAGTGATGATATCTAATTTAACAATTAACTGGAATATTATCACCTGTGTATTAGTGATGACATCTAATTTAACAATTAACTGGAATATTATCACCTGTGTATTAGTGATGATATCTAATTTAACAATTAACTAATATTATCACCTGTGTATGAGTGATGATATCTAATTTAACAATTAACTGGAATATTATCACCTGTGTATTAGTGATGATATCTAATTTAACAATTAACTGGAATATTATCACCTGTGTATTAGTGATGACATCTAATTTAACAATTAACTGGAATATTATCACCTGTGTATTAGTGATGATATCTAATTTAACAATTAACTGTAATATTATCACCTGTGTATTAGTGATGATATCTAATTTAACAATTAACTGGAATATTATCACCTGTGTATTAGTGATGATATCTAATTTAACAATTAACTGGAATATTATCACCTGTGTATTAGTGATGATATCTAATTTAACAATTAACTGGAATATTATCACCTGTGTATTAGTGATGATATCTAATTTAACAATTAACTGGTATATTATCACCTGTGTATTAGTGATGACATCTAATTTAACAATTAACTGGAATATTATCACCTGTGTATTAGTGATGACATCTAATTTAACAATTAACTGGAATATTATCACCTGTGTATTAGTGATGACATCTAATTTAACAATTAACTGGAATATTATCACCTGTGTATTAGTGATGACATCTAATTTAACAATTAACTGGAATATTATCACCTGTGTATTAGTGATGACATCTAATTTAACAATTAACTGGAATATTATCACCTGTGTATTAGTGATGATATCTAACTTAACAATTAACCGGAATATTATCACCTGTGTATTAGTGATGACATCTAATTTAACAAATAACTGAAATATTATCATCTGTGTATTAGTGATGATATCTAATTTAACAATTAACTGGAATATTAACACCTGTGTATTTGTGATGACATCTAATTTAACAATTAGCTGGAATATTATCACCAGTGTATTAGTGATGATATCTAATTTAACAATTAACTGGAATATTATCACCTGTGTATTAGTGATGATATCTAATTTAACAATTAACTGGAATATTATCACCTGTGTATTAGTGATGATATCTAATTTAACAATTAACTGGAATATTATCACCTGTGTACTAGTGATGATATCTAATTTAACAATTAACTGGAATATTATCACCTGTGTATTAGTGATGACATCTAATTTAACAATTAACTGGAATATTATCACCTGAGTATTAGTGATGATATCTAATTTAACAATTAACTGGAATATTATCACCTGTGTATTAGTGATGATATCTAATTTAACAATTAACTGGAATATTATCACCTGTGTATTAGTGATGACATCTAATTTAACAAATAACTGGAATATTATCATCTGTGTATTAGTGATGATATCTAATTTAACAATTAACTGTAATATTATCACCTGTGTATGAGTGATGATATCTAATTTAACAATTAACTGGAATATTATCACCTGTGTATTAGTGATGATATCTAATTTAACAATTAACTGGAATATTATCACCTGTGTATTAGTGATGATATCTAATTTAACAATTAACTGGAATATTATCACCTGTGTATTAGTGATGACATCTAATTTAACAATTAACTGGAATATTATCACCTGTGTATTAGTGATGATATCTAATTTAACAATTAACTGTAATATTATCACCTGTGTATTAGTGATGATATCTAATTTAACAATTAACTGGAATATTATCACCTGTGTATTAGTGATGATATCTAATTTAACAATTAACTGTAATATTATCACCTGTGTATTAGTGATGATATCTAATTTAACAATTAACTGGAATATTATCACCTGTGTATTAGTGATGATATCTAATTTAACAATTAACTGGAATATTATCACCTGTGTATTTGTGATGACATCTAATTAAACAATTAGCTGGAATATTATCACCAGTGTATTAGTGATGACATCTAATTTAACAAATAACTGGAATATTATCATCTGTGTATTAGTGATGATATCTAATTTAACAATTAACTGTAATATTATCACCTGTGTATGAGTGATGATATCTAATTTAACAATTAACTGGAATATTATCACCTGTGTATTAGTGATGATATCTAATTTAACAATTAACTGGAATATTATCACCTGTGTATTAGTGATGACAGCTAATTTAACAATTAACTGGAATATTATCACCTGTGTATTAGTGATGATATCTAATTTAACAATTAACTGTAATATTATCACCTGTGTATTAGTGATGATATCTAATTTAACAATTAACTGTAATATTATCACCTGTGTATGAGTGATGATATCTAATTTAACAATTAACTGGAATATTATCACCTGTGTATTAGTGATGATATCTAATTTAACAATTAACTGGAATATTATCACCTGTGTATTAGTGATGACATCTAATTTAACAATTAACTGGAATATTATCACCTGTGTATTAGTGATGATATCTAATTTAACAATTAACTGTAATATTATCACCTGTGTATTAGTGATGATATCTAATTTAACAATTAACTGGAATATTATCACCTGTGTATTAGTGATGATATCTAATTTAACAATTAACTGGAATATTATCACCTGTGTATTTGTGATGACATCTAATTTAACAATTAGCTGGAATATTATCACCTGTGTATTAGTGATGATATCTAATTTAACAATTAACTGGAATATTATCACCTGTGTATTAGGGATGATATCTAATTTAACAATTAACTGGAATATTATCACCTGTGTATTAGTGATGACATCTAATTTAACAATTAACTGGAATATTATCACCTGTGTATTAGTGATGACATCTAATTTAACAATTAACTGGAATATTATCACCTGTGTATTAGTGATGACATCTAATTTAACAATTAACTGGAATATTATCACCTGTGTATTAGTGATGACATCTAATTTAACAATTAACTGGAATATTATCACCTGTGTATTAGTGATGACATCTAATTTAACAATTAACTGGAATATTATCACCTGTGTATTAGTGATTATATCTAACTTAACAATTAACTGGAATATTATCACCTGTGTATTAGTGATGACATCTAATTTAACAAATAACTGGAATATTATCATCTGTGTATTAGTGATGATATCTAATTTAACAATTAACTGTAATATTATCACCTGTGTATTAGTGATGATATCTAATTTAACAATTAACTGTAATATTATCACCTGTGTATTAGTGATGATATCTAATTTAACAATTAACTGGAATATTATCACCTGTGTATTAGTGATGATATCTAATTTAACAATTAACTGGAATATTATCACCTGTGTATTTGTGATGACATCTAATTTAACAATTAGCTGGAATATTATCGCCAGTGTATTAGTGATGATATCTAATTTAACAATTAACTGGAATATTATCACCTGTGTATTAGTGATGATATCTAATTTAACAATTAACTGGAATATTATCACCTGTGTATTAGTGATGATATCTAATTTAACAATTAACTGGAATATTATCACCTGTGTACTAGTGATGATATCTAATTTAACAATTAACTGGAATATTATCACCTGTGTATTAGTGATGACATCTAATTTAACAATTAACTGGAATATTATCACCTGAGTATTAGTGATGATATCTAATTTAACAATTAACTGGAATATTATCACCTGTGTATTAGTGATGATATCTAATTTAACAATTAACTGGAATATTATCACCTGTGTATTAGTGATGACATCTAATTTAACAAATAACTGGAATATTATCATCTGTGTATTAGTGATGATATCTAATTTAACAATTAACTGTAATATTATCACCTGTGTATGAGTGATGATATCTAATTTAACAATTAACTGGAATATTATCACCTGTGTATTAGTGATGATATCTAATTTAACAATTAACTGGAATATTATCACCTGTGTATTAGTGATGACATCTAATTTAACAATTAACTGGAATATTATCACCTGTGTATTAGTGATGATATCTAATTTAACAATTAACTGTAATATTATCACCTGTGTATTAGTGATGATATCTAATTTAACAATTAACTGGAATATTATCACCTGTGTATTAGTGATGATATCTAATTTAACAATTAACTGGAATATTATCACCTGTGTATTTGTGATGACATCTAATTTAACAATTAGCTGGAATATTATCACCTGTGTATTAGTGATGATATCTAATTTAACAATTAACTGGAATATTATCACCTGTGTATTAGTGATGACATCTAATTTAACAATTAACTGGAATATTATCACCTGTGTATTAGTGATGACATCTAATTTAACAATTAACTGGAATATTATCACCTGTGTATTAGTGATGACATCTAATTTAACAATTAACTGGAATATTATCACCTGTGTATTAGTGATGATATCTAATTTAACAATTAACTGGAATATTATCACCTGTGTATTAGTGATGACATCTAATTTGACAATGAACTGGAATATTATCACCTGTGTATTAGTGATGACATCTAATTTAACAATTAACTGGAATATTATCACCTGTGTATTAGTGATGATATCTAATTTAACAATTAACTGGAATATTATCACCTGTGTATTAGTGATGACATCTAATTTAACAAATAACTGGAATATTATCACCTGTGTATTAGTGATGATATCTAATTTAACAATTAACTGTAATATTATCACCTGTGTATTAGTGATGATATCTAATTTAAAAATTAACTGGAATATTATCACCTGTGTATTAGTGATGATATCTAATTTAACAATTAACTGGAATATTATCACCTGTGTATTAGTGATGACATCTAATTTAACAATTAACTGGAATATTATCACCTGTGTATTAGTGATGATATCTAATTTAACAATTAACTGTAATATTATCACCTGTGTATTAGTGATTATATCTAATTTAACAATTAACTGGAATATTATCACCTGTGTATTAGTGATGATATCTAATTTAATAATTAACTGGAATATTATCACCTGTGTATTTGTGATGACATCGAATTTAACAATTAGCTGGAATATTATCACCAGTGTATTAGTGATGACATCTAATTTAACAAATAACTGGAATATTATCATCTGTGTATTAGTGATGATATCTAATTTAACAATTATCTGTAATATTATCACCTGTGTATGAGTGATGATATCTAATTTAACAATTAACTGGAATATTATCACCTGTGTATTAGTGATGATATCTAATTTAACAATTAACTGGAATATTATCACCTGTGTATTAGTGATGACATCTAATTTAACAAATAACTGGAATATTATCATCTGTGTATTAGTGATGATATCTAATTTAACAATTAACTGTAATATTATCACCTGTGTATGAGTGATGATATCTAATTTAACAATTAACTGGAATATTATCACCTGTGTATTAGTGATGATATCTAATTTAACAATTAACTGGAATATTATCACCTGTGTATTAGTGATGATATCTAATTTAACAATTAACTGGAATATTATCACCTGTGTATTAGTGATGACATCTAATTTAACAATTAACTGGAATATTATCACCTGTGTATTAGTGATGATATCTAATTTAACAATTAACTGTAATATTATCACCTGTGTATTATTGATGATATCTAATTTAACAATTAACTGGAATATTATCACCAGTGTATTAGTGATGATATCTAATTTAACAATTAACTGTAATATTATCACCTGTGTATTAGTGATGATATCTAATTTAACAATTAACTGGAATATTATCACCTGTGTATTAGTGATGATATCTAATTTAACAATTAACTGGAATATTATCACCTGTGTATTTGTGATGACATCTAATTAAACAATTAGCTGGAATATTATCACCAGTGTATTAGTGATGACATCTAATTTAACAAATAACTGGAATATTATCATCTGTGTATTAGTGATGATATCTAATTTAACAATTAACTGTAATATTATCACCTGTGTATGAGTGATGATATCTAATTTAACAATTAACTGGAATATTATCACCTGTGTATTAGTGATGATATCTAATTTAACAATTAACTGGAATATTATCACCTGTGTATTAGTGATGACAGCTAATTTAACAATTAACTGGAATATTATCACCTGTGTATTAGTGATGATATCTAATTTAACATTTAACTGTAATATTATCACCTGTGTATTAGTGATGATATCTAATTTAACAATTAACTGTAATATTATCACCTGTGTATGAGTGATGATATCTAATTTAACAATTAACTGGAATATTATCACCTGTGTATTAGTGATGATATCTAATTTAACAATTAACTGGAATATTATCACCTGTGTATTAGTGATGACATCTAATTTAACAATTAACTGGAATATTATCACCTGTGTATTAGTGATGATATCTAATTTAACAATTAACTGTAATATTATCACCTGTGTATTAGTGATGATATCTAATTTAACAATTAACTGGAATATTATCACCTGTGTATTAGTGATGATATCTAATTTAACAAATAACTGGAATATTATCACCTGTGTATTTGTGATGACATCTAATTTAACAATTAGCTGGAATATTATCACCTGTGTATTAGTGATGATATCTAATTTAACAATTAACTGGAATATTATCACCTGTGTATTAGTGATGATATCTAATTTAACAATTAACTGGAATATTATCACCTGTGTATTAGTGATGACATCTAATTTAACAATTAACTGGAATATTATCACCTGTGTATTAGTGATGACATCTAATTTAACAATTAACTGGAATATTATCACCTGTGTATTAGTGATGACATCTAATTTAACAATTAACTGGAATATTATCACCTGTGTATTAGTGATGACATCTAATATAACAATTAACTGGAATATTATCACCTGTGTATTAGTGATGTCATCTAATTTAACAATTAACTGGAATATTATCACCTGTGTATTAGTGATGATATCTAACTTAACAATTAACTGGAATATTATCACCTGTGTATTAGTGATGACATCTAATTTAACAAATAACTGGAATATTATCATCTGTGTATTAGTGATGATATCTAATTTAACAATTAACTGTAATATTATCACCTGTGTATTAGTGATGATATCTAATTTAACAATTAACTGTAATATTATCACCTGTGTATTAGTGATGATATCTAATTTAACAATTAACTGGAATATTATCACCTGTGTATTAGTGATGATATCTAATTTAACAATTAACTGGAATATTATCACCTGTGTATTTGTGATGACATCTAATTTAACAATTAGCTGGAATATTATCGCCAGTGTATTAGTGATGATATCTAATTTAACAATTAGCTGGAATATTATCACCTGTGTATTAGTGATGATATCTAATTTAACAATTAACTGGAATATTATCACCTGTGTATTAGTGATGATATCTAATTTAACAATTAACTGGAATATTATCACCTGTGTACTAGTGATGATATCTAATTTAACAATTAACTGGAATATTATCACCTGTGTATTAGTGATGACATCTAATTTAACAATTAACTGGAATATTATCACCTGAGTATTAGTGATGATATCTAATTTAACAATTAACTGGAATATTATCACCTGTGTATTAGTGATGATATCTAATTTAACAATTAACTGGAATATTATCACCTGTGTATTAGTGATGACATCTAATTTAACAAATACCTGGAATATTATCATCTGTGTATTAGTGATGATATCTAATTTAACAATTAACTGTAATATTATCACCTGTGTATGAGTGATGATATCTAATTTAACAATTAACTGGAATATTATCACCTGTGTATTAGTGATGATATCTAACTTAACAATTAACTGGAATATTATCACCTGTGTATTAGTGATGACATCTAATTTAACAATTAACTGGAATATTATCACCTGTGTACTAGTGATGATATCTAATTTAACAATTAACTGGAATATTATCACCTGTGTATTAGTGATGACATCTAATTTAACAATTAACTGGAATATTATCACCTGAGTATTAGTGATGATATCTAATTTAACAATTAACTGGAATATTATCACCTGTGTATTAGTGATGACATCTAATTTAACAAATAACTGGAATATTATCATCTGTGTATTAGTGATGATATCTAATTTAACAATTAACTGTAATATTATCACCTGTGTATGAGTGATGATATCTAATTTAACAATTAACTGGAATATTATCACCTGTGTATTAGTGATGATATCTAACTTAACAATTAAATGGAATATTATCACCTGTGTATTAGTGATGACATCTAATTTAACAAATAACTGGAATATTATCATCTGTGTATTAGTGATGATATCTAATTTAACAATTAACTGTAATATTATCACCTGTGTATTAGTGATGATATCTAATTTAACAATTAACTGTAATATTATCACCTGTGTATTAGTGATGATATCTAATTTAACAATTAACTGGAATATTATCACCTGTGTATTAGTGATGATATCTAATTTAACAATTAACTGGAATATTATCACCTGTGTATTAGTGATGATATCTAATTTAACAATTAACTGGAATATTATCACCTGTGTACTAGTGATGATATCTAATTTAACAATTAACTGGAATATTATCACCTGTGTATTAGTGATGACATCTAATTTAACAATTAACTGGAATATTATCACCTGAGTATTAGTGATGATATCTAATTTAACAATTAACTGGAATATTATCACCTGTGTATTAGTGATGATATCTAATTTAACAATTAACTGGAATATTATCACCTGTGTATTAGTGATGACATCTAATTTAACAAATAACTGGAATATTATCATCTGTGTATTAGTGATGATATCTAATTTAACAATTAACTGGAATATTATCACCTGTGTATTAGTGATGACATCTAATTTAACAAATAACTGGAATATTATCATCTGTGTATTAGTGATGATATCTAATTTAACAATTAACTGGAATATTATCACCTGTGTATTAGTGATGATATCTAATTTAACAATTAACTGGAATATTATCACCTGTGTATTAGTGATGATATCTAATTTAACAATTAACTGGAATATTATCACCTGTGTATTAGTGATGATATCTAATTTAACAATTAACTGGAATATTATCACCTGTGTATTAGTGATGACATCTAATTTAACAAATAACTGGAATATTATCATCTGTGTATTAGTGATGATATCTAATTTAACAATTAACTGTAATATTATCACCTGTGTATGAGTGATGATATCTAATTTAACAATTAACTGGAATATTATCACCTGTGTATTAGTGATGATATCTAACTTAACAATTAACTGGAATATTATCACCTGTGTATTAGTGATGACATCTAATTTAACAATTAACTGGAATATTATCACCTGTGTACTAGTGATGATATCTAATTTAACAATTAACTGGAATATTATCACCTGTGTATTAGTGACGACATCTAATTTAACAATTAACTGGAATATTATCACCTGAGTATTAGTGATGATATCTAATTTAACAATTAACTGGAATATTATCACCTGTGTATTAGTGATGACATCTAATTTAACAAATAACTGGAATATTATCATCTGTGTATTAGTGATGATATCTAATTTAACAATTAACTGTAATATTATCACCTGTGTATGAGTGATGATATCTAATTTAACAATTAACTGGAATATTATCACCTGTGTATTAGTGATGATATCTAACTTAACAATTAAATGGAATATTATCACCTGTGTATTAGTGATGACATCTAATTTAACAAATAACTGGAATATTATCATCTGTGTATTAGTGATGATATCTAATTTAACAATTAACTGTAATATTATCACCTGTGTATTAGTGATGATATCTAATTTAACAATTAACTGTAATATTATCACCTGTGTATTAGTGATGATATCTAATTTAACAATTAACTGGAATATTATCACCTGTGTATTAGTGATGATATCTAATTTAACAATTAACTGGAATATTATCACCTGTGTATTAGTGATGATATCTAATTTAACAATTAACTGGAATATTATCACCTGTGTACTAGTGATGATATCTAATTTAACAATTAACTGGAATATTATCACCTGTGTATTAGTGATGACATCTAATTTAACAATTAACTGGAATATTATCACCTGAGTATTAGTGATGATATCTAATTTAACAATTAACTGGAATATTATCACCTGTGTATTAGTGATGATATCTAATTTAACAATTAACTGGAATATTATCACCTGTGTATTAGTGATGACATCTAATTTAACAAATAACTGGAATATTATCATCTGTGTATTAGTGATGATATCTAATTTAACAATTAACTGTAATATTATCACCTGTGTATGAGTGATGATATCTAATTTAACAATTAACTGGAATATTATCACCTGTCTATTAGTGATGATATCTAATTTAACAATTAACTGGAATATTATCACCTGTGTATTAGTGATGACATCTAATTTAACAATTAACTGGAATATTATCACCTGTGTATTAGTGATGATATCTAATTTAACAATTAACTGTAATATTATCACCTGTGTATTAGTGATGATATCTAATTTAACAATTAACTGGAATATTATCACCTGTGTAGTAGTGATGATATCTAATTTAACAATTAACTGGAATATTATCACCTGTGTATTTGTGATGACATCTAATTTAACAATTAGCTGGAATATTATCACCTGTGTATTAGTGATGATATCTAATTTAACAATTAACTGGAATATTATCACCTGTGTATTAGTGATGATATCTAATTTAACAATTAACTGGAATATTATCACCTGTGTATTAGTGATGACATCTAATTTAACAATTAACTGGAATATTATCACCTGTGTATTAGTGATGACATCTAATTTAACAATTAACTGGAATATTATCACCTGTGTATTAGTGATGATATCTAATTTAACAATTAACTGGAATATTATCACCTGTGTATTAGTGATGACATCTAATTTGACAATGAACTGGAATATTATCACCTGTGTATTAGTGATGACATCTAATTTAACAATTAACTGGAATATTATCACCTGTGTATTAGTGATGATATCTAATTTAACAATTAACTGGAATATTATCACCTGTGTATTAGTGATGACATCTAATTTAACAAATAACTGGAATATTATCACCTGTGTATTAGTGATGATATCTAATTTAACAATTAACTGTAATATTATCACCTGTGTATTAGTGATGATATCTAATTTAAAAATTAACTGGAATATTATCACCTGTGTATTAGTGATGACATCTAATTTAACAAATAACTGGAATATTATCATCTGTGTATTAGTGATGATATCTAATTTAACAATTAACTGTAATATTATCACCTGTGTATGAGTGATGATATCTAATTTAACAATTAACTGGAATATTATCACCTGTGTATTAGTGATGATATCTAATTTAACAATTAACTGGAATATTATCACCTGTGTATTAGTGATGATATCTAATTTAACAATTAACTGGAATATTATCACCTGTGTATTAGTGATGACATCTAATTTAACAATTAACTGGAATATTATCACCTGTGTATTAGTGATGATATCTAATTTAACAATTAACTGTAATATTATCACCTGTGTATTAGTGATGATATCTAATTTAACAATTAACTGGAATATTATCACCTGTGTATTAGTGATGATATCTAATTTAACAATTAACTGTAATATTATCACCTGTGTATTAGTGATGATATCTAATTTAACAATTAACTGGAATATTATCACCTGTGTATTAGTGATGATATCTAATTTAACAATTAACTGGAATATTATCACCTGTGTATTTGTGATGACATCTAATTAAACAATTAGCTGGAATATTATCACCAGTGTATTAGTGATGACATCTAATTTAACAAATAACTGGAATATTATCATCTGTGTATTAGTGATGATATCTAATTTAACAATTAACTGTAATATTATCACCTGTGTATGAGTGATGATATCTAATTTAACAATTAACTGGAATATTATCACCTGTGTATTAGTGATGATATCTAATTTAACAATTAACTGGAATATTATCACCTGTGTATTAGTGATGACAGCTAATTTAACAATTAACTGGAATATTATCACCTGTGTATTAGTGATGATATCTAATTTAACAATTAACTGTCATATTATCACCTGTGTATTAGTGATGATATCTAATTTAACAATTAACTGTAATATTATCACCTGTGTATGAGTGATGATATCTAATTTAACAATTAACTGGAATATTATCACCTGTGTATTAGTGATGATATCTAATTTAACAATTAACTGGAATATTATCACCTGTGTATTAGTGATGATATCTAATTTAACAATTAACTGGAATATTATCACCTGTGTATTAGTGATGATATCTAATTTAACAATTAACTGTAATATTATCACCTGTGTATTAGTGATGATATCTAATTTAACAATTAACTGGAATATTATCACCTGTGTATTAGTGATGATATCTAATTTAACAATTAACTGGAATATTATCACCTGTGTATTTGTGATGACATCTAATTAAACAATTAGCTGGAATATTATCACCAGTGTATTAGTGACGACATCTAATTTAACAAATAACTGGAATATTATCATCTGTGTATTAGTGATGATATCTAATTTAACAATTAACTGTAATATTATCACCTGTGTATGAGTGATGATATCTAATTTAACAATTAACTGGAATATTATCACCTGTGTATTAGTGATGATATCTAATTTAACAATTAACTGGAATATTATCACCTGTGTATTAGTGATGACAGCTAATTTAACAATTAACTGGAATATTATCACCTGTGTATTAGTGATGATATCTAATTTAACAATTAACTGTAATATTATCACCTGTGTATTAGTGATGATATCTAATTTAACAATTAACTGTAATATTATCACCTGTGTATGAGTGATGATATCTAATTTAACAATTAACTGGAATATTATCACCTGTGTATTGGTGATGATATCTAATTTAACAATTAACTGGAATATTATCACCTGTGTATTAGTGATGACATC
This sequence comes from Heterodontus francisci, assembly GCF_036365525.1. NCBI lineage: Eukaryota > Metazoa > Chordata > Chondrichthyes > Heterodontiformes > Heterodontidae > Heterodontus > Heterodontus francisci. The sequence continues at coordinate 1,679,694 of NW_027142155.1, read as the reverse complement.
TAATTTAACAATTAACTGGAATATTATCACCTGTGTATTAGTGATGATATCTAATTTAACAATTAACTGGAATATTATCACCTGTGTATTAGTGATGATATCTAATTTAACAATTAACTGGAATATTATCACCTGTGTATTAGTGATGATATCTAATTTAACAATTAACTGGAATATTATCACCTGTGTATTTGTGATGACATCTAATTTAACAATTAGCTGGAATATTATCACCTGTGTATTAGTGATGATATCTAATTTAACAATTAACTGGAATATTATCACCTGTGTATTAGTGATGATATCTAATTTAACAATTAACTGGAATATTATCACCTGTGTATTAGTGATGACATCTAATTTAACAATTAACTGGAATATTATCACCTGTGTATTAGTGATGACATCTAATTTAACAATTAACTGGAATATTATCACCTGTGTATTAGTGATGACATCTAATTTAACAATTAACTGGAATATTATCACCTGTGTATTAGTGATGACATCTAATTTAACAATTAACTGGAATATTATCACCTGTGTATTAGTGATGACATCTAATTTAACAATTAACTGGAATATTATCACCTGTGTATTAGTGATGATATCTAACTTAACAATTAACTGGAATATTATCACCTGTGTATTAGTGATGACATCTAATTTAACAAATAACTGGAATATTATCATCTGTGTATTAGTGATGATATCTAATTTAACAATTAACTGGAATATTATCACCTGTGTATTAGTGATGATATCTAATTTAACAATTAACTGTAATATTATCACCTGTGTATTAGTGATGATATCTAATTTAACAATTAACTGGAATATTATCACCTGTGTATTAGTGATGATATCTAATTTAACAATTAACTGGAATATTATCACCTGTGTATTTGTGATGACATCTAATTTAACAATTAGCTGGAACATTATCGCCAGTGTATTAGTGATGATATCTAATTTAACAATTAACTGGAATATTATCACCTGTGTATGTCAGAAATGCTCCATCCATCAATATTGGCGACCACGCTCTGGAAGTGGTTCAAGAGTTCACCTACCTAGGCTCAACTATCACCAGTAACCTGTCTCTAGATGCAGAAATCAACAAGCGCATGGGTAAGGCTTCCACTGCTATGTTCAGACTGGCCAAGAGAGTGTGGGAAAATGGCGCACTGACACGGAACACAAAAGTCCGAGTGTATCAGGCCTGTGTCCTCAGTACCTTGCTCTACGGCAGCGAGGCCTGGACAACGTATGCCAGCCAAGAGCGACGTCTCAATTCATTCCATCTTCGCTGCCTTCGGAGAATACTTGGCATCAGGTGGCAGGACTATATCTCCAACACAGAAGTCCTTGAAGCGGCCAACATCCCCAGCTTATACACACTACTGAGTCAGCGGCGCTTGAGATGGCTTGGCCATGTGAGCCGCATGGAAGATGGCAGGATCCCCAAAGACACATTGTACAGCGAGCTCGCCACTGGTATCAGACCCACCGGCCGTCCATGTCTCCGTTATAAAGACGTCTGCAAACGCGACATGAAATCGTGTGACATTGATCACAAGTCGTGGGAGTCAGTTGCCAGCATTCGCCAGAGCTGGCGGGCAGCCATAAAGACAGGGCTAAATTGTGGCGAGTCGAAGAGACTTATTAGTTGGCAGGAAAAAAGACAGAGGCGCAAGGGGAGAGCCAACTGTGCAACAGCCCCAACAAACAAATTTCTCTGCAGCACCTGTGGAAGAGCCTGTCACTCCAGAATTGGCCTTTATAGCCACTCCAGGCGCTGCTTCACAAACCACTGACCACCTCCAGGCGCGTATCCATTGTCTCTCGAGATAAGGAGGCCCAAAAGAAATTAGTGATGATATCTAATTTAACAATTAACTGGAATATTATCACCTGTGTATTAGTGATGATATCTAATTTAACAATTAACTGGAATATTATCACCTGTGTACTAGTGATGATATCTAATTTAACAATTAACTGGAATATTATCATCTGTGTATTAGTGATGACATCTAATTTAACAATTAACTGGAATATTATCACCTGAGTATTAGTGATGATATCTAATTTAACAATTAACTGGAATATTATCACCTGTGTATTAGTGATGATATCTAATTTAACAATTAACTGGAATATTATCACCTGTGTATTAGTGATGACATCTAATTTAACAAATAACTGGAATATTATCATCTGTGTATTAGTGATGATATCTAATTTAACAATTAACTGTAATATTATCACCTGTGTATGAGTGATGATATCTAATTTAACAATTAACTGGAATATTATCACCTGTGTATTAGTGATGATATCTAATTTAACAATTAACTGGAATATTATCACCTGTGTATTAGTGATGACATCTAATTTAACAATTAACTGGAATATTATCACCTGTGTATTAGTGATGATATCTAATTCAACAATTAACTGTAATATTATCACCTGTGTATTAGTGATGATATCTAATTTAACAATTAACTGGAATATTATCACCTGTGTATTAGTGATGATATCTAATTTAACAATTAACTGGAATATTATCACCTGTGTATTTGTGATGACATCTAATTTAACAATTAGCTGGAATATTATCACCTGTGTATTAGTGATGATATCTAATTTAACAATTAACTGGAATATTATCACCTGTGTATTAGTGATGATATCTAATTTAACAATTAACTGGAATATTATCACCTGTGTATTAGTGATGACATCTAATTTAACAATTAACTGGAATATTATCACCTGTGTATTAGTGATGACATCTAATTTAACAATTAACTGGAATATTATCACCTGTGTATTAGTGATGATATCTAATTTAACAATTAACTGGAATATTATCACCTGTGTATTAGTGATGACATCAAATTTGACAATGAACTAGAATATTATCACCTGTGTATTAGTGATGACATCTAATTTAACAATTAACTGGAATATTATCACCTGTGTATTAGTGATGATATCTAATTTAACAATTAACTGGAATATTATCACCTGTGTATTAGTGATGACATCTAATTTAACAAATAACTGGAATATTATCAGCTGTGTATTAGTGATGATATCTAATTTAACAATTAACTGTAATATTATCACCTGTGTATTAGTGATGATATCTAATTTAAAAATTAACTGGAATATTATCACCTGTGTATTAGTGATGATATCTAATTTAACAATTAACTGGAATATTATCACCTGTGTATTAGTGATGACATCTAATTTAACAATTAACTGGAATATTATCACCTGTGTATTAGTGATGATATCTAATTTAACAATTAACTGTAATATTATCACCTGTGTATTAGTGATGATATCTAATTTAACAATTAACTGGAATATTATCACCTGTGTATTAGTGATGATATCTAATTTAATAATTAACTGGAATATTATCACCTGTGTATTTGTGATGACATCGAATTTAACAATTAGCTGGAATATTATCACCAGTGTATTAGTAATGACATCTAATTTAACAAATAACTGGAATATTATCATCTGTGTATTAGTGATGATATCTAATTTAACAATTAACTGTAATATTATCACCTGTGTATGAGTGATGATATCTAATTTAACAATTAACTGGAATATTATCACCTGTGTATTAGTGATGATATCTAATTTAACAATTAACTGGAATATTATCACCTGTGTATTAGTGATGACATCTAATTTAACAATTAACTGGAATATTATCACCTGTGTATTAGTGATGATATCTAATTTAACAATTAACTGTAATATTATCACCTGTGTATTAGTGATGATATCTAATTTAACAATTAACTGGAATATTATCACCTGTGTATTAGTGATGATATCTAATTTAACAATTAACTGGAATATTATCACCTGTGTATTAGTGATGATATCTAATTTAACAATTAACTGGAATATTATCACCTGTGTATTAGTGATGATATCTAATTTAACAATTAACTGGAATATTATCACCTGTGTATTTGTGATGACATCTAATTTAACAATTAGCTGGAATATTATCACCAGTGTATTAGTGATGACATCTAATTTAACAAATAACTGGAATATTATCATCTGTGTATTAGTGATGATATCTAATTTAACAATTAACTGTAATATTATCACCTGTGTATTAGTGATGATATCTAATTTAACAATTAACTGTAATATTATCACCTGTGTATTAGTGATGATATCTAATTTAACAGTTAACTGGAATATTATCACCTGTGTATTAGTGATGATATCTAATTTAACAATTAACTGGAATATTATCACCTGTGTATTTGTGATGACATCTAATTTAACAATTAGCTGGAATATTATCACCAGTGTATTAGTGATGACATCTAATTTAACAAATAACTGGAATATTATCATCTGTGTATTAGTGATGATATCTAATTTAACAATTAACTGTAATATTATCACCTGTGTATGAGTGATGATATCTAATTTAACAATTAACTGGAATATTATCACCTGTGTATTAGTGATGATATCTAATTTAACAATTAACTGGAATATTATCACCTGTGTATTAGTGATGACATCTAATTTAACAATTAACTGGAATATTATCACCTGTGCATTAGTGATGATATCTAATTTAACAATTAACTGGAATATTATCACCTGTGTACTAGTGATGATATCTAATTTAACAATTAACTGGAATATTATCACCTGTGTATTAGTGATGACATATAATTTAACAATTAACTGGAATATTATCACCTGAGTATTAGTGATGATATCTAATTTAACAATTAACTGGAATATTATCACCTGTGTATTAGTGATGATATCTAACTTAACAATTAACTGGAATATTATCACCTGTGTATTAGTGATGACATCTAATTTAACAAATAACTGGAATATTATCACCTGTGTATGAGTGATGATATCTAATTTAACAATTAACTGGAATATTATCACCTGTGTATTAGTGATGATATCTAATTTAACAATTAACTGGAATATTATCACCTGTGTATTAGTGATGACATCTAATTTAACAATTAACTGGAATATTATCACCTGTGTATTAGTGATGACATCTAATTTAACAATTAACTGGAATATTATCACCTGTGTATTAGTGATGATATCTAATTTAACAATTAACTGTAATATTATCACCTGTGTATTAGTGATGATATCTAATTTAACAATTAACTGGAATATTATCACCTGTGTATTAGTGATGATATCTAATTTAACAATTAACTGGAATATTATCACCTGTGTATTAGTGATGACATCTAATTTAACAATTAACTGGAATATTATCACCTGTGTATTAGTGATGATATCTAATTTAACAATTAACTGTAATATTATCACCTGTGTATTAGTGATGATATCTAATTTAACAATTAACTGGAATATTATCACCTGTGTATTAGTGATGATATCTAATTTAACAATTAACTGGAATATTATCACCTGTGTATTAGTGATGATATCTAATTTAACAATTAACTGGAATATTATCACCTGTGTATTAGTGATGATATCTAATTTAACAATTAACTGGAATATTATCACCTGTGTATTTGTGATGACATCTAATTTAACAATTAGCTGGAATATTATCACCAGTGTATTAGTGATGACATCTAATTTAACAAATAACTGGAATATTATCATCTGTGTATTAGTGATGATATCTAATTTAACAATTAACTGTAATATTATCACCTGTGTATTAGTGATGATATCTAATTTAACAATTAACTGGAATATTATCACCTGTGTATTAGTGATGACATCTAATTTAACAATTAACTGGAATATTATCACCTGAGTATTAGTGATGATATCTAATTTAACAATTAACTGGAATATTATCACCTGTGTATTAGTGATGATATCTAACTTAACAATTAACTGGAATATTATCACCTGTGTATTAGTGATGACATCTAATTTAACAAATAACTGGAATATTATCATCTGTGTATTAGTGATGATATCTAATTTAACAATTAACTGTAATATTATCACCTGTGTATTAGTGATGATATCTAATTTAACAATTAACTGGAATATTATCACCTGTGTATTAGTGATGACATCTAATTTAACAATTAACTGGAATATTATCACCTGTGTATTTGTGATGACATCTAATTTAACAATTAGCTGGAATATTATCACCTGTGTATTAGTGATGACATCTAATTTAACAAATAACTGGAATATTATCACCTGTGTATTAGTGATGACATCTAATTTAACAATTAACTGGAATATTATCACCTGTGTATTAGTGATGATATCTAATTTAACAATTAACTGTAATATTATCACCTGTGTATTAGTGATGATATCTAATTTAACAATTAACTGGAATATTATCACCTGTGTATTAGTGATGATATCTAATTTAACAATTAACTGGAATATTATCACCTGTGTATTAGTGATGACATCTAATTTAACAATTAACTGGAATATTATCACCTGTGTATTAGTGATGATATCTAATTTAACAATTAACTGTAATATTATCACCTGTGTATTAGTGATGATATCTAATTTAACAATTAACTGGAATATTATCACCTGTGTATTAGTGATGATATCTAATTTAACAATTAACTGGAATATTATCACCTGTGTATTAGTGATGATATCTAATTTAACAATTAACTGGAATATTATCACCTGTGTATTAGTGATGATATCTAATTTAACAATTAACTGGAATATTATCACCTGTGTATTTGTGATGACATCTAATTTAACAATTAGCTGGAATATTATCACCAGTGTATTAGTGATGACATCTAATTTAACAAATAACTGGAATATTATCATCTGTGTATTAGTGATGATATCTAATTTAACAATTAACTGTAATATTATCACCTGTGTATTAGTGATGATATCTAATTTAACAATTAACTGTAATATTATCACCTGTGTATTAGTGATGATATCTAATTTAACAATTAACTGGAATATTATCACCTGTGTATTAGTGATGATATCTAATTTAACAATTAACTGGAATATTATCACCTGTGTATTTGTGATGACATCTAATTTAACAATTAGCTGGAATATTATCACCTGTGTATTAGTGATGACATCTAATTTAACAAATAACTGGAATATTATCACCTGTGTATTAGTGATGACATCTAATTTAACAATTAACTGGAATATTATCACCTGTGTATTAGTGATGATATCTAATTTAACAATTAACTGTAATATTATCACCTGTGTATTAGTGATGATATCTAATTTAACAATTAACTGGAATATTATCACCTGTGTATTAGTGATGATATCTAATTTAACAATTAACTGGAATATTATCACCTGTGTATTAGTGATGACATCTAATTTAACAATTAACTGGAATATTATCACCTGTGTATTAGTGATGATATCTAATTTAACAATTAACTGTAATATTATCACCTGTGTATTAGTGATGATATCTAATTTAACAATTAACTGGAATATTATCACCTGTGTATTAGTGATGATATCTAATTTAACAATTAACTGGAATATTATCACCTGTGTATTAGTGATGATATCTAATTTAACAATTAACTGGAATATTATCACCTGTGTATTAGTGATGATATCTAATTTAACAATTAACTGGAATATTATCACCTGTGTATTTGTGATGACATCTAATTTAACAATTAGCTGGAATATTATCACCAGTGTATTAGTGATGACATCTAATTTAACAAATAACTGGAATATTATCATCTGTGTATTAGTGATGATATCTAATTTAACAATTAACTGTAATATTATCACCTGTGTATTAGTGATGATATCTAATTTAACAATTAACTGTAATATTATCACCTGTGTATTAGTGATGATATCTAATTTAACAATTAACTGGAATATTATCACCTGTGTATTAGTGATGATATCTAATTTAACAATTAACTGGAATATTATCACCTGTGTATTTGTGATGACATCTAATTTAACAATTAGCTGGAATATTATCACCAGTGTATTAGTGATGACATCTAATTTAACAAATAACTGGAATATTATCATCTGTGTATTAGTGATGATATCTAATTTAACAATTAACTGTAATATTATCACCTGTGTATGAGTGATGATATCTAATTTAAAAATTAACTGGAATATTATCACCTGTGTATTAGTGATGATATCTAATTTAACAATTAACTGGAATATTATCACCTGTGTATTAGTGATGACATCTAATTTAACAATTAACTGGAATATTATCACCTGTGTATTAGTGATGATATCTAATTTAACAATTAACTGGAATATTATCACCTGTGTACTAGTGATGATATCTAATTTAACAATTAACTGGAATATTATCACCTGTGTATTAGTGATGACATCTAATTTAACAATTAACTGGAATATTATCACCTGTGTATTAGTGATGATATCTAACTTAACAATTAACTGGAATATTATCACCTGTGTATTAGTGATGACATCTAATTTAACAAATAACTGGAATATTATCATCTGTGTATTAGTGATGATATCTAATTTAACAATTAACTGTAATATTATCACCTGTGTATTAGTGATGATATCTAATTTAACAATTAACTGGAATATTATCACCTGTGTATTAGTGATGACATCTAATTTAACAATTAACTGGAATATTATCACCTGTGTATTAGTGATGACATCTAATTTAACAATTAACTGGAATATTATCACCTGTGTATTAGTGATGATATCTAATTTAACAATTAACTGTAATATTATCACCTGTGTATTAGTGATGATATCTAATTTAACAATTAACTGTAATATTATCACCTGTGTATGAGTGATGATATCTAATTTAACAATTAACTGGAATATTATCACCTGTGTATTAGTGATGACATCTAATTTAACAATTAACTGGAATATTATCACCTGTGTATTAGTGATGATATCTAATTTAACAATTAACTGTAATATTATCACCTGTGTATTAGTGATGATATCTAATTTAACAATTAACTGGAATATTATCACCTGTGTATTAGTGATGATATCTAATTTAACAATTAACTGGAATATTATCACCTGTGTATTTGTGATGACATCTAATTTAACAATTAGCTGGAATATTATCACCTGTGTATTAGTGATGACATCTAATTTAACAAATAACTGGAATATTATCACCTGTGTATTAGTGATGACATCTAATTTAACAATTAACTGGAATATTATCACCTGTGTATTAGTGATGATATCTAATTTAACAATTAACTGTAATATTATCACCTGTGTATTAGTGATGATATCTAATTTAACAATTAACTGGAATATTATCACCTGTGTATTAGTGATGATATCTAATTTAACAATTAACTGGAATATTATCACCTGTGTATTAGTGATGACATCTAATTTAACAATTAACTGGAATATTATCACCTGTGTATTAGTGATGATATCTAATTTAACAATTAACTGTAATATTATCACCTGTGTATTAGTGATGATATCTAATTTAACAATTAACTGGAATATTATCACCTGTGTATTAGTGATGACATCTAATTTAACAATTAACTGGAATATTATCACCTGTGTATTAGTGATGACATCTAATTTAACAATTAACTGGAATATTATCACCTGTGTATTAGTGATGATATCTAATTTAACAATTAACTGTAATATTATCACCTGTGTATTAGTGATGATATCTAATTTAACAATTAACTGTAATATTATCACCTGTGTATGAGTGATGATATCTAATTTAACAATTAACTGGAATATTATCACCTGTGTATTAGTGATGACATCTAATTTAACAATTAACTGGAATATTATCACCTGTGTATTAGTGATGATATCTAATTTAACAATTAACTGTAATATTATCACCTGTGTATTAGTGATGATATCTAATTTAACAATTAACTGGAATATTATCACCTGTGTATTAGTGATGATATCTAATTTAACAATTAACTGGAATATTATCACCTGTGTATTTGTGATGACATCTAATTTAACAATTAGCTGGAATATTATCACCTGTGTATTAGTGATGACATCTAATTTAACAAATAACTGGAATATTATCACCTGTGTATTAGTGATGACATCTAATTTAACAATTAACTGGAATATTATCACCTGTGTATTAGTGATGATATCTAATTTAACAATTAACTGTAATATTATCACCTGTGTATTAGTGATGATATCTAATTTAACAATTAACTGGAATATTATCACCTGTGTATTAGTGATGATATCTAATTTAACAATTAACTGGAATATTATCACCTGTGTATTAGTGATGACATCTAATTTAACAATTAACTGGAATATTATCACCTGTGTATTAGTGATGATATCTAATTTAACAATTAACTGTAATATTATCACCTGTGTATTAGTGATGATATCTAATTTAACAATTAACTGGAATATTATCACCTGTGTATTAGTGATGATATCTAATTTAACAATTAACTGGAATATTATCACCTGTGTATTAGTGATGATATCTAATTTAACAATTAACTGGAATATTATCACCTGTGTATTAGTGATGATATCTAATTTAACAATTAACTGGAATATTATCACCTGTGTATTTGTGATGACATCTAATTTAACAATTAGCTGGAATATTATCACCAGTGTATTAGTGATGACATCTAATTTAACAAATAACTGGAATATTATCATCTGTGTATTAGTGATGATATCTATTTTAACAATTAACTGTAATATTATCACCTGTGTATTAGTGATGATATCTAATTTAACAATTAACTGTAATATTATCACCTGTGTATTAGTGATGATATCTAATTTAACAATTAACTGGAATATTATCACCTGTGTATTAGTGATGATATCTAATTTAACAATTAACTGGAATATTATCACCTGTGTATTTGTGATGACATCTAATTTAACAATTAGCTGGAATATTATCACCAGTGTATTAGTGATGACATCTAATTTAACAAATAACTGGAATATTATCATCTGTGTATTAGTGATGATATCTAATTTAACAATTAACTGTAATATTATCACCTGTGTATGAGTGATGATATCTAATTTAACAATTAACTGGAATATTATCACCTGTGTATTAGTGATGATATCTAATTTAACAATTAACTGGAATATTATCACCTGTGTATTAGTGATGACATCTAATTTAACAATTAACTGGAATATTATCACCTGTGTATTAGTGATGATATCTAATTTAACAATTAACTGGAATATTATCACCTGTGTACTAGTGATGATATCTAATTTAACAATTAACTGGAATATTATCACCTGCGTATTAGTGATGACATCTAATTTAACAATTAACTGGAATATTATCACCTGAGTATTAGTGATGATATCTAATTTAACAATTAACTGGAATATTATCACCTGTGTATTAGTGATGATATCTAACTTAACAATTAACTGGAATATTATCACCTGTGTATTAGTGATGACATCTAATTTAACAAATAACTGGAATATTATCATCTGTGTATTAGTGATGATATCTAATTTAACAATTAACTGTAATATTATCACCTGTGTATTAGTGATGATATCTAATTTAACAATTAACTGGAATATTATCACCTGTGTATTAGTGATGACATCTAATTTAACAATTAACTGGAATATTATCACCTGTGTATTAGTGATGACATCTAATTTAACAATTAACTGGAATATTATCACCTGTGTATTAGTGATGATATCTAATTTAACAATTAACTGTAATATTATCACCTGTGTATTAGTGATGATATCTAATTTAACAATTAACTGGAATATTATCACCTGTGTATTAGTGATGATATCTAATTTAACAATTAACTGGAATATTATCACCTGTGTATTTGTGATGACATCTAATTTAACAATTAGCTGGAATATTATCACCAGTGTATTAGTGATGATATCTAATTTAACAATTACCTGGAATATTATCACCTGTGTATTAGTGATGATATCTAATTTAACAATTAACTGGAATATTATCACCTGTGTATTAGTGATGATATCTAATTTAACAATTAACTGGAATATTATCACCTGTGTACTAGTGATGATATCTAATTTAACAATTAACTGGAATATTATCACCTGTGTATTAGTGATGACATCTAATTTAACAATTAACTGGAATATTATCACCTGAGTATTAGTGATGATATCTAATTTAACAATTAACTGGAATATTATCACCTGTGTATTAGTGATGATATCTAATTTAACAATTAACTGGAATATTATCACCTGTGTATTAGTGATGACATCTAATTTAACAAATAACTGGAATATTATCATCTGTGTATTAGAGATGATATCTAATTTAACAATTAGCTGTAATATTATCACCTGTGTATGAGTGATGATATCTAATTTAACAATTAACTGGAATATTATCACCTGTGTATTAGTGATGATATCTAATTTAACAATTAACTGGAATATTATCACCTGTGTATTAGTGATGACATCTAATTTAACAATTAACTGGAATATTATCACCTGTGTATTAGTGATGATATCTTATTTAACAATTAATTGTAATATTATCACCTGTGTATTAGTGATGATATCTAATTTAACAATTAACTGGAATATTATCACCTGTGTATTAGTGATGATATCTAATTTAACAATTAACTGGAATATTATCACCTGTGTATTTGTGATGACATCTAATTTAACAATTAGCTGGAATATTATCACCTGTGTATTAGTGATGATATCTAATTTAACAATTAACTGGAATATTATCACCTGTGTATTAGAGATGATATCTAATTTAACAATTAACTGGAATATTATCACCTGTGTATTAGTGATGACATCTAATTTAACAATTAACTGGAATATTATCACCTGTGTATTAGTGATGACATCTAATTTAACAATTAACTGGAATATTATCACCTGTGTATTAGTGATGACATCTAATTTAACAATTAACTGGAATATTATCACCTGTGTATTAGTGATGACATCTAATTTGACAATTAACTGGAATATTATCACCTGTGTATTAGTGATGACATCTAATTTAACAATTAACTGGAATATTATCACCTGTGTATTAGTGATGACATCTAATTTAACAAATAACTGGAATATTATCATCTGTGTATTAGTGATGATATCTAATTTAACAATTAACTGTAATATTATCACCTGTGTATTAGTGATGATATCTAATTTAAAAATTAACTGGAATATTATCACCTGTGTATTAGTGATGATATCTAATTTAACAATTAACTGGAATATTATCACCTGTGTATTAGTGATGACATCTAATTTAACAATTAACTGGAATATTATCACCTGTGTATTAGTGATGATATCTAATTTAACAATTAACTGGAATATTATCACCTGTGTATTAGTGATGACATCTAATTTAACAATTAACTGGAATATTATCACCTGTGTATTAGTGATGATATCTAATTTAACAATTAACTGGAATATTATCACCTGTGTATTTGTGATGACATCTAATTTAACAATTAGCTGGAATATTATCACCAGTGTATTAGTGATGATATCTAATTTAACAACTAACTGGAATATTATCACCTGTGTATTAGTGATGACATCTAATTTAATAATTAACTGGAATATTATCACCTGTGTATTAGTGATGACATCTAATTTAACAATTAACTGGAATATTATCACCTGTGTATTAGTGATGACATCTAATTTAACAATTAACTGGAATATTATCACCTGTGTATTAGTGATGACATCTAATTTAACAATTAACTGGAATATTATCACCTGTGTATTAGTGATGATATCTAATTTAACAATTAACTGGAATATTATCACCTGTGTATTAGTGATGACATCTAATTTAACAATTAACTGGAATATTATCACCTGTGCATTAGTGATGACATCTAATTTAACAATTAACTGGAATATTATCACCTGTGTATTAGTGATGACATCTAATTTGACAATTAACTGGAATATTATCACCTGTGTATTAGTGATGATATCTAATTTAACAATTAACTGGAATATTATCACCTGTGTATTAGTGATGACATCTAATTTAACAATTAACTGGAATATTATCACCTGTGTATTAGTGATGATATCTAATTTAACAATTAACTGGAATATTATCACCTGTGTATTAGTGATGACATCTAATTTAACAATTAACTGGAATATTATCACCTGTGTATTAGTGATGACATCTAATTTAACAATTAACTGGAATATTATCACCTGTGTATTAGTGATGATATCTAATTTAACAATTAACTGTAATATTATCACCTGTGTATTAGTGATGATATCTAATTTAACAATTAACTGGAATATTATCACCTGTATATTAGTGATGATATCTAATTTAACAATTAACTGGAATATTATCACCTGTGTATTTGTGATGACATCTAATTTAACAATTAGCTGGAATATTATCACCAGTGTATTAGTGATGATATCTAATTTAACAATTAACTGGAATATTATCACCTGTGTATTAGTGATGATATCTAATTTAACAATTAACTGGAATATTATCACCTGTGTATTAGTGATGATATCTAATTTAACAATTAACTGGAATATTATCACCTGTGTACTAGTGATGATATCTAATTTAACAATTAACTGGAATATTATCACCTGTGTATTAGTGATGACATCTAATTTAACAATTAACTGGAATATTATCACCTGAGTATTAGTGATGATATCTAATTTAACAATTAACTGGAATATTATCACCTGTGTATTAGTGATGATATCTAATTTAACAATTAACTGGAATATTATCACCTGTGTATTAGTGATGACATCTAATTTAACAAATAACTGGAATATTATCATCTGTGTATTAGTGATGATATCTAATTTAAAAATTAACTGTAATATTATCACCTGTGTATGAGTGATGATATCTAATTTAACAATTAACTGGAATATTATCACCTGTGTATTAGTGATGATATCTAATTTAACAATTAACTGGAATATTATCACCTGTGTATTAGTGATGACATCTAATTTAACAATTAACTGGAATATTATCACCTGTGTATTAGTGATGATATCTTATTTAATAATTAATTGTAATATTATCACCTGTGTATTAGTGATGATATCTAATTTAACAATTAACTGGAATATTATCACCTGTGTATTAGTGATGATATCTAATTTAACAATTAACTGGAATATTATCACCTGTGTATTAGTGATGACATCTAATTTAACAATTAACTGGAATATTATCACCTGTGTATTAGTGATGACATCTAATTTAACAATTAACTGGAATATTATCACCTGTGTATTAGTGATGACATCTAATTTAACAATTAACTGGAATATTATCACCTGTGTATTAGTGATGATATCTAATTTAACAATTAACTGGAATATTATCACCTGTGTATTAGTGATGACATCTAATTTAACAATTAACTGGAATATTATCACCTGTGTATTAGTGATGACATCTAATTTAACAAATAACTGGAATATTATCATCTGTGTATTAGTGATGATATCTAATTTAACAATTAACTGTAATATTATGACCTGTGTATTAGTGATGACATCTAATTTAACAATTAACTGGAATATTATCACCTGTGTATTAGTGATGACATCTAATTTAACAAATAACTGGAATATTATCATCTGTGTATTAGTGATGATATCTAATTTAACAATTAACTGTAATATTATCACCTGTGTATTAGTGATGATATCTAATTTAAAAATTAACTGGAATATTATCACCTGTGTATTAGTGATGATATCTAATTTAACAATTAACTGGAATATTATCACCTGTGTATTAGTGATGACATCTAATTTAACAATTAACTGGAATATTATCACCTGTGTATTAGTGATGATATCTAATTTAACAATTAACTGGAATATTATCACCTGTGTATTAGTGATGACATCTAATTTAACAATTAACTGGAATATTATCACCTGTGTATTAGTGATGATATCTAATTTAACAATTAACTGGAATATTATCACCTGTGTATTTGTGATGACATCTAATTTAACAATTAGCTGGAATATTATCACCAGTGTATTAGTGATGATATCTAATTTAACAACTAACTGGAATATTATCACCTGTGTATTAGTGATGACATCTAATTTAATAATTAACTGGAATATTATCACCTGTGTATTAGTGATGACATCTAATTTAACAATTAACTGGAATATTATCACCTGTGTATTAGTGATGACATCTAATTTAACAATTAACTGGAATATTATCACCTGTGTATTAGTGATGACATCTAATTTAACAATTAACTGGAATATTATCACCTGTGTATTAGTGATGATATCTAATTTAACAATTAACTGGAATATTATCACCTGTGTATTAGTGATGACATCTAATTTAACAATTAACTGGAATATTATCACCTGTGCATTAGTGATGACATCTAATTTAACAATTAACTGGAATATTATCACCTGTGTATTAGTGATGACATCTAATTTGACAATTAACTGGAATATTATCACCTGTGTATTAGTGATGATATCTAATTTAACAATTAACTGGAATATTATCACCTGTGTATTAGTGATGACATCTAATTTAACAATTAACTGGAATATTATCACCTGTGTATTAGTGATGATATCTAATTTAACAATTAACTGGAATATTATCACCTGTGTATTAGTGATGACATCTAATTTAACAATTAACTGGAATATTATCACCTGTGTATTAGTGATGACATCTAATTTAACAATTAACTGGAATATTATCACCTGTGTATTAGTGATGATATCTAATTTAACAATTAACTGTAATATTATCACCTGTGTATTAGTGATGATATCTAATTTAACAATTAACTGGAATATTATCACCTGTATATTAGTGATGATATCTAATTTAACAATTAACTGGAATATTATCACCTGTGTATTTGTGATGACATCTAATTTAACAATTAGCTGGAATATTATCACCAGTGTATTAGTGATGATATCTAATTTAACAATTAACTGGAATATTATCACCTGTGTATTAGTGATGATATCTAATTTAACAATTAACTGGAATATTATCACCTGTGTATTAGTGATGATATCTAATTTAACAATTAACTGGAATATTATCACCTGTGTACTAGTGATGATATCTAATTTAACAATTAACTGGAATATTATCACCTGTGTATTAGTGATGACATCTAATTTAACAATTAACTGGAATATTATCACCTGAGTATTAGTGATGATATCTAATTTAACAATTAACTGGAATATTATCACCTGTGTATTAGTGATGATATCTAATTTAACAATTAACTGGAATATTATCACCTGTGTATTAGTGATGACATCTAATTTAACAAATAACTGGAATATTATCATCTGTGTATTAGTGATGATATCTAATTTAAAAATTAACTGTAATATTATCACCTGTGTATGAGTGATGATATCTAATTTAACAATTAACTGGAATATTATCACCTGTGTATTAGTGATGATATCTAATTTAACAATTAACTGGAATATTATCACCTGTGTATTAGTGATGACATCTAATTTAACAATTAACTGGAATATTATCACCTGTGTATTAGTGATGATATCTTATTTAATAATTAATTGTAATATTATCACCTGTGTATTAGTGATGATATCTAATTTAACAATTAACTGGAATATTATCACCTGTGTATTAGTGATGATATCTAATTTAACAATTAACTGGAATATTATCACCTGTGTATTAGTGATGACATCTAATTTAACAATTAACTGGAATATTATCACCTGTGTATTAGTGATGACATCTAATTTAACAATTAACTGGAATATTATCACCTGTGTATTAGTGATGACATCTAATTTAACAATTAACTGGAATATTATCACCTGTGTATTAGTGATGATATCTAATTTAACAATTAACTGGAATATTATCACCTGTGTATTAGTGATGACATCTAATTTAACAATTAACTGGAATATTATCACCTGTGTATTAGTGATGACATCTAATTTAACAAATAACTGGAATATTATCATCTGTGTATTAGTGATGATATCTAATTTAACAATTAACTGTAATATTATGACCTGTGTATTAGTGATGATAGCTAATTTAACAATTAACTGGAATATTATCACCTGTGTATTAGTGATGATATCTAATTTAACAATTAACTGGAATATTATCACCTGTGTATTTGTGATGACATCTAATTTAACAATTAACTGGAATATTATCACCTGTGTATTAGTGATGATATCTAATTTAACAATTAACTGGAATATTATCACCTGTGTATTAGTGATGATATCTAATTTAACAATTAACTGGAATATTATCACCTGTGTATTAGTGATGATATCTAATTTAACAATTAACTGGAATATTATCACCTGTGTATTAGTGATGATATCTAATTTAACAATTAACTGGAATATTATCACCTGTGTATTAGTGATGACATCTAATTTAACAATTAACTGGAATATTATCACCTGTGTATTAGTGATGACATCTAATTTAACAATTAACTGGAATATTATCACCTGTGTATTAGTGATGACATCTAATTTAACAATTAACTGGAATATTATCACCTGTGTATTAGTGATGATATCTAATTTAACAATTAACTGGAATATTATCACCTGTGTATTAGTGATGACATCTAATTTAACAATTAACTGGAATATTATCACCTGTGTATTAGTGATGACATCTAATTTAACAAATAACTGGAATATTATCATCTGTGTATTAGTGATGATATCTAATTTAACAATTAACTGTAATATTATGACCTGTGTATTAGTGATGATAGCTAATTTAACAATTAACTGGAATATTATCACCTGTGTATTAGTGATGATATCTAATTTAACAATTAACTGGAATATTATCACCTGTGTATTTGTGATGACATCTAATTTAACAATTAACTGGAATATTATCACCTGTGTATTAGTGATGATATCTAATTTAACAATTAACTGGAATATTATCACCTGTGTATTAGTGATGATATCTAATTTAACAATTAACTGGAATATTATCACCTGTGTATTAGTGATGATATCTAATTTAACAATTAACTGGAATATTATCACCTGTGTATTTGTGATGACATCTAATTTAACAATTAGCTGGAATATTATCACCAGTGTATTAGTGATGATATCTAATTTAACAACTAACTGGAATATTATCACCTGTGTATTAGTGATGACATCTAATTTAACAATTAACTGGAATATTATCACCTGTGTATTAGTGATGACATCTAATTTAACAAATAACTGGAATATTATCACCTGTGTATTAGTGATGACATCTAATTTAACAATTAACTGGAATATTATCACCTGTGTATTAGTGATGATATCTAATTTAACAATTAACTGGAATATTATCACCTGTGTATTAGTGATGACATCTAATTTAACAATTAACTGGAATATTATCACCTGTGTATTAGTGATGACATCTAATTTAACAATTAACTGGAATATTATCACCTGTGTATTAGTGATGACATCTAATTTAACAATTAACTGGAATATTATCACCTGTGTATTTGTGATGACATCTAATTTAACAATTAACTGGAATATTATCACCTGTGTATTAGTGATGACATCTAATTTAACAATTAACTGGAATATTATCACCTGTGTATTAGTGATGATATCTAATTTAACAATTAACTGTAATATTATCACCTGTGTATTAGTGATGATATCTAATTTAACAATTAACTGGAATATTATCACCTGTGTATTAGTGATGATATCTAATTTAACAATTAACTGGAATATTATCACCTGTGTATTTGTGATGACATCTAATTTAACAATTAGCTGGAATATTATCACCAGTGTATTAGTGATGATATCTAATTTAACAATTAACTGGAATATTATCACCTGTGTATTAGTGATGATATCTAATTTAACAATTAACTGGAATATTATCACCTGTGTATTAGTGATGATATCTAATTTAACAATTAACTGGAATATTATCACCTGTGTACTAGTGATGATATCTAATTTAACAATTAACTGGAATATTATCACCTGTGTATTAGTGATGACATCTAATTTAACAATTAACTGGAATATTATCACCTGAGTATTAGTGATGATATCTAATTTAACAATTAACTGGAATATTATCACCTGTGTATTAGTGATGATATCTAATTTAACAATTAACTGGAATATTATCACCTGTGTATTAGTGATGACATCTAATTTAACAAATAACTGGAATATTATCATCTGTGTATTAGTGATGATATCTAATTTAACAATTAACTGTAATATTATCACCTGTGTATGAGTGATGATATCTAATTTAACAATTAACTGGAATATTATCACCTGTGTATTAGTGATGATATCTAATTTAACAATTAACTGGAATATTATCACCTGTGTATTAGTGATGACATCTAATTTAACAATTAACTGGAATATTATCACCTGTGTATTAGTGATGATATCTAATTTAACAATTAACTGGAATATTATCACCTGTGTATTAGTGATGATATCTAATTTAACAATTAACTGGAATATTATCACCTGTGTATTTGTGATGACATCTAATTTAACAATTAGCTGGAATATTATCACCTGTGTATTAGTGATGATATCTAATTTAACAATTAACTGGAATATTATCACCTGTGTATTAGTGATGATATCTAATTTAACAATTAACTGGAATATTATCACCTGTGTATTAGTGATGACATCTAATTTAACAATTAACTGGAATATTATCACCTGTGTATTAGTGATGACATCTAATTTAACAATTAACTGGAATATTATCACCTGTGTATTAGTGATGACATCTAATTTAACAATTAACTGGAATATTATCACCTGTGTATTAGTGATGACATCTAATTTGACAATTAACTGGAATATTATCACCTGTGTATTAGTGATGACATCTAATTTAACAATTAACTGGAATATTATCACCTGTGTATTAGTGATGACATCTAATTTAACAAATAACTGGAATATTATCATCTGTTTATTAGTGATGATATCTAATTTAACAGTTAACTGTAATATTATCACCTGTGTATTAGTGATGATATCTAATTTAAAAATTAACTGGAATATTATCACCTGTGTATTAGTGATGATATCTAATTTAACAATTAACTGGAATATTATCACCTGTGTATTAGTGATGACATCTAATTTAACAATTAACTGGAATATTATGACCTGTGTAT
The DNA here is from genome assembly GCF_036365525.1 of Heterodontus francisci. NCBI lineage: Eukaryota > Metazoa > Chordata > Chondrichthyes > Heterodontiformes > Heterodontidae > Heterodontus > Heterodontus francisci. The sequence goes on along the minus strand of NW_027142155.1, from coordinate 1,658,341 downwards.
TAGTGATGACATCTAATTTAACAAATAACTGGAATATTATCCCCAGTGTATTAGTGATGATATCTAATTTAACAATTAACTGTAATATTATCACCTGTGTATTAGTGATGATATCTAATTTAACAATTAACTGGAATATTATCACCTGTGTATTAGTGATGATATCTAATTTAACAATTAACTGGAATATTATCACCTGTGTATTAGTGATGACATCTAATTTAACAATTAACTGGAATATTATCACCTGTGTATTAGTGATGATATCTAATTTAACAATTAACTGGAATATTATCACCTGTGTATTAGTGATGATATCTAATTTAACAATTAACTGGAATATTATCACCTGTGTATTAGTGATGATATCTAATTTAACAATTAACTGGAATATTATCACCTGTGTATTTGTGATGACATCTAATTTAACAATTAGCTGGAATATTATCACCAGTGTATTAGTGATGATATCTAATTTAACAATTAACTGGAATATTATCACCTGTGTATTAGTGATGACATCTAATTTAACAATTAACTGGAATATTATCACCTGTGTATTAGTGATGACATCTAATTTAACAATTAACTGGAATATTATCACCTGTGTATTAGTGATGACATCTAATTTAACAATTAACTGGAATATTATCACCTGTGTATTAGTGATGACATCTAATTTAACAATTAACTGGAATATTATCACCTGTGTATTAGTGATGATATCTAATTTAACAATTAACTGGAATATTATCACCTGTGTATTAGTGATGACATCTAATTTAACAATTAACTGGAATATTATCACCTGTGCATTAGTGATGATATCTAATTTAACAATTAACTGGAATATTATCACCTGTGTATTAGTGATGACATCTAATTTAACAATTAACTGGAATATTATCACCTGTGTATTAGTGATGATATCTAATTTAACAATTAACTGGAATATTATCCCCTGTGTATTAGTGATGATATCTAATTTAACAATTAACTGGAATATTATCACCTGTGTATTAGTGATGATATCTAATTTAACAATTAACTGGAATATTATCACCTGTGTATTAGTGATGATATCTAATTTAACAATTAACTGGAATATCATCCCCTGTGTATTAGTGATGATATCTAATTTAACAATTAACTGGAATATTATCACCTGTGTATTAGTGATGATATCTAATTTAACAATTAACTGGAATATTATCACCTGTGTATTAGTGATGATATCTAATTTAACAATTAACTGGAATATTATCACCTGTGTATTAGTGATGATATCTAATTTAACAATTAACTGGAATATTATCACCTGTGTATTAGTGATGACATCTAATTTAACAATTAACTGGAATATTATCACCTGTGTATTAGTGATGATATCTAATTTAACAAGTAACTGGAATATTATCACCTGTGTATTAGTGATGATATCTAATTTAACAATTAACTGGAATATTATCACCTGTGTATTAGTGATGACATCTAATTTAACAATTAACTGGAATATTATCACCTGAGTATTAGTGATGATATCTAATTTAACAATTAACTGGAATATTATCACCTGTATATTAATGATGACATCTAATTTAACAAATAACTGGAATATTATCATCTGTTTATTAGTGATGATATCTAATTTAACAGTTAACTGTAATATTATCACCTGTGTATTAGTGATGATATCTAATTTAAAAATTAACTGGAATATTATCACCTGTGTATTAGTGATGATATCTAATTTAACAATTAACTGGAATATTATCACCTGTGTATTAGTGATGACATCTAATTTAACAATTAACTGGAATATTATGACCTGTGTATTAGTGATGACATCTAATTTAACAAATAACTGGAATATTATCCCCAGTGTATTAGTGATGATATCTAATTTAACAATTAACTGTAATATTATCACCTGTGTATTAGTGATGATATCTAATTTAACAATTAACTGGAATATTATCACCTGTGTATTAGTGATGATATCTAATTTAACAATTAACTGGAATATTATCACCTGTGTATTAGTGATGACATCTAATTTAACAATTAACTGGAATATTATCACCTGTGTATTAGTGATGATATCTAATTTAACAATTAACTGGAATATTATCACCTGTGTATTAGTGATGATATCTAATTTAACAATTAACTGGAATATTATCACCTGTGTATTAGTGATGATATCTAATTTAACAATTAACTGGAATATTATCACCTGTGTATTTGTGATGACATCTAATTTAACAATTAGCTGGAATATTATCACCAGTGTATTAGTGATGATATCTAATTTAACAATTAACTGGAATATTATCACCTGTGTATTAGTGATGACATCTAATTTAACAATTAACTGGAATATTATCACCTGTGTATTAGTGATGACATCTAATTTAACAATTAACTGGAATATTATCACCTGTGTATTAGTGATGACATCTAATTTAACAATTAACTGGAATATTATCACCTGTGTATTAGTGATGACATCTAATTTAACAATTAACTGGAATATTATCACCTGTGTATTAGTGATGATATCTAATTTAACAATTAACTGGAATATTATCACCTGTGTATTAGTGATGACATCTAATTTAACAATTAACTGGAATATTATCACCTGTGCATTAGTGATGATATCTAATTTAACAATTAACTGGAATATTATCACCTGTGTATTAGTGATGACATCTAATTTAACAATTAACTGGAATATTATCACCTGTGTATTAGTGATGATATCTAATTTAACAATTAACTGGAATATTATCCCCTGTGTATTAGTGATGATATCTAATTTAACAATTAACTGGAATATTATCACCTGTGTATTAGTGATGATATCTAATTTAACAATTAACTGGAATATTATCACCTGTGTATTAGTGATGATATCTAATTTAACAATTAACTGGAATATCATCCCCTGTGTATTAGTGATGATATCTAATTTAACAATTAACTGGAATATTATCACCTGTGTATTAGTGATGATATCTAATTTAACAATTAACTGGAATATTATCACCTGTGTATTAGTGATGATATCTAATTTAACAATTAACTGGAATATTATCACCTGTGTATTAGTGATGATATCTAATTTAACAATTAACTGGAATATTATCACCTGTGTATTAGTGATGACATCTAATTTAACAATTAACTGGAATATTATCACCTGTGTATTAGTGATGATATCTAATTTAACAAGTAACTGGAATATTATCACCTGTGTATTAGTGATGATATCTAATTTAACAATTAACTGGAATATTATCACCTGTGTATTAGTGATGACATCTAATTTAACAATTAACTGGAATATTATCACCTGAGTATTAGTGATGATATCTAATTTAACAATTAACTGGAATATTATCACCTGTATATTAATGATGACATCTAATTTAACAAATAACTGGAATATTATCACCTGTGTATTAGTGATGATATCTAATTTAACAATTAACTGTAATATTATCACCTGTGTATGAGTGATGATATCTAATTTAACAATTAACTGGAATATTATCACCTGTGTATTAGTGATGATATCTAATTTAACAATTAACTGGAATATTATCACCTGTGTATTAGTGATGACATCTAATTTAACAATTAACTGGAATATTATCACCTGTGTATTAGTGATGATATCTAATTTAACAATTAACTGGAATATTATCACCTGTGTATTAGTGATGATATCTAATTTAACTATTAACTGGAATATTATCACCTGTGTATTAGTGATGATATCTAATTTAACAATTAACTGGAATATTATCACCTGTGTATTTGTGATGACATCTAATTTAACAATTAGCTGGAATATTATCACCTGTGTATTAGTGATGATTACTAATTTAACAATTAACTGGAATATTATCACCTGTGTATTTGTGATGACATCTAATTTAACAATTAGCTGGAATATTATCACCTGTGTATTAGTGATGATATCTAATTTAACAATTAACTGGAATATTATCACCTGTGTATTAGTGATGATATCTAATTTAACTATTAACTGGAATATTATCACCTGTGTATTAGTGATGATATCTAATTTAACAATTAACTGGAATATCATCCGCTGTGTATTAGTGATGATATCTAATTTAACAATTAACTGGAATATTATCACCTGTGTATTAGTGATGATATCTAATTTAACAATTAGCTGGAATATTATCACCTGTGTATTAGTGATGATATCTAATTTAACAATTAACTGGAATATTATCACCTGTGTATTTGTGATGACATCTAATTTAACAATTAGCTGGAATATTATCACCTGTGTATTAGTGATGATATCTAATTTAACAATTAACTGGAATATTATCACCTGTGTATTAGTGATGATATCTAATTTAACAATTAACTGGAATATTATCACCTGTGTATTAGTGATGATATCTAATTTAACAATTAACTGGAATATCATCCGCTGTGTATTAGTGATGATATCTAATTTAACAATTAACTGGAATATTATCACCTGTGTATTAGTGATGATATCTAATTTAACAATTAACTGGAATATTATCACCTGTGTATTAGTGATGATATCTAATTTAACAATTAACTGGAATATTATCACCTGTGTATTAGTGATGATATCTAATTTAACAATTAACTGGAATATTATCACCTGTGTATTAGTGATGATATCTAATTTAACAATTAACTGGAATATTATCACCTGTGTATTAGTGATGATATCTAATTTAACAATTAACTGGAATATTATCACCTGTGTACTAGTGATGATATCTAATTTAACAATTAACTGGAATATTATCACCTGTGTATTAGTGATGACATCTAATTTAACAATTAACTGGAATATTATCACCTGAGTATTAGTGATGATATCTAATTTAACTATTAACTGGAATATTATCACCTGTGTATTAGTGATGATATCTAATTTAACAATTAACTGGAATATCATCCGCTGTGTATTAGTGATGATATCTAATTTAACAATTAACTGGAATATTATCACCTGTGTATTAGTGATGATATCTAATTTAACAATTAGCTGGAATATTATCACCTGTGTATTAGTGATGATATCTAATTTAACAATTAACTGGAATATTATCACCTGTGTATTTGTGATGACATCTAATTTAACAATTAGCTGGAATATTATCACCTGTGTATTAGTGATGATATCTAATTTAACAATTAACTGGAATATTATCACCTGTGTATTAGTGATGATATCTAATTTAACTATTAACTGGAATATTATCACCTGTGTATTAGTGATGATATCTAATTTAACAATTAACTGGAATATCATCCGCTGTGTATTAGTGATGATATCTAATTTAACAATTAACTGGAATATTATCACCTGTGTATTAGTGATGATATCTAATTTAACAATTAACTGGAATATTATCACCTGTGTATTAGTGATGATATCTAATTTAACAATTAACTGGAATATTATCACCTGTGTATTAGTGATGATATCTAATTTAACAATTAACTGGAATATTATCACCTGTGTATTAGTGATGATATCTAATTTAACAATTAACTGGAATATTATCACCTGTGTATTAGTGATGATATCTAATTTAACAATTAACTGGAATATTATCACCTGTGTACTAGTGATGATATCTAATTTAACAATTAACTGGAATATTATCACCTGTGTATTAGTGATGACATCTAATTTAACAATTAACTGGAATATTATCACCTGAGTATTAGTGATGATATCTAATTTAACAATTAACTGGAATATTATCACCTGTGTATTAGTGATGATATCTAATTTAACAATTAACTGGAATATTATCACCTGTGTATTAGTGATGACATCTAATTTAACAAATAACTGGAATATTATCATCTGTGTATTAGTGATGATATCTAATTTAACAATTAACTGTAATATTATCACCTGTGTATGAGTGATGATATCTAATTTAACAATTAACTGGAATATTATCACCTGTGTATTAGTGATGATATCTAATTTAACAATTAACTGGAATATTATCACCTGTGTATTAGTGATGACATCTAATTTAACAATTAACTGGAATATTATCACCTGTGTATTAGTGATGATATCTAATTTAACAATTAACTGTAATATTATCACCTGTGTATTAGTGATGATATCTAATTTAACAATTAACTGGAATATTATCACCTGTGTATTAGTGATGATATCTAATTTAACAATTAACTGGAATATTATCACCTGTGTATTAGTGATGACATCTAATTTAACAATTAACTGGAATATTATCACCTGTGTATTAGTGATGACATCTAATTGAACAATTAACTGGAATATTATCACCTGTGTATTAGTGATGACATCTAATTTAACAATTAAGTGGAATATTATCACCTGTGTATTAGTGATGACATCTAATTTAACAATTAACTGGAATATTATCACCTGTGTATTAGTGATGATATCTAATTTAACAATTAACTGGAATATTATCACCTGTGTATTAGTGATGACATCTAATTTAACAAATAACTGGAATATTATCATCTGTGTATTAGTGATGATATCTAATTTAACAATTAACTGTAATATTATCACCTGTGTATTAGTGATGATATCTAATTTAACAATTAACTGGAATATTATCACCTGTGTATTAGTGATGATATCTAATTTAACAATTAACTGGAATATTATCACCTGTGTATTAGTGATGATATCTAATTTAACAATTAACTGTAATATTATCACCTGTGTATTAGTGATGATATCTAATTTAACAATTAACTGGAATATTATCACCTGTGTATTAGTGATGATATCTAATTTAACAATTAACTGGAATATTATCACCTGTGTATTTGTGATGACATCGAATTTAACAATTAGCTGGAATATTATCACCAGTGTATTAGTGATGACATCTAATTTAACAAATAACTGGAATATTATCATCTGTGTATTAGTGATGATATCTAATTTAACAATTAACTGTAATATTATCACCTGTGTATGAGTGATGATATCTAATTTAACAATTAACTGGAATATTATCACCTGTGTATTAGTGATGATATCTAATTTAACAATTAACTGGAATATTATCACCTGTGTATTAGTGATGACATCTAATTTAACAATTAACTGGAATATTATCACCTGTGTATTAGTGATGATATCTAATTTAACAATTAACTGTAATATTATCACCTGTGTATTAGTGATGACATCTAATTTAACAAATAACTGGAATATTATCATCTGTGTATTAGTGATGATATCTAATTTAACAATTAACTGTAATATTATCACCTGTGTATTAGTGATGATATCTAATTTAACAATTAACTGGAATATTATCACCTGTGTATTAGTGATGATATCTAATTTAACAATTAACTGGAATATTATCACCTGTGTATTAGTGATGATATCTAATTTAACAATTAACTGTAATATTATCACCTGTGTATTAGTGATGATATCTAATTTAACAATTAACTGGAATATTATCACCTGTGTATTAGTGATGATATCTAATTTAACAATTAACTGGAATATTATCACCTGTGTATTTGTGATGACATCGAATTTAACAATTAGCTGGAATATTATCACCAGTGTATTAGTGATGACATCTAATTTAACAAATAACTGGAATATTATCATCTGTGTATTAGTGATGATATCTAATTTAACAATTAACTGTAATATTATCACCTGTGTATGAGTGATGATATCTAATTTAACAATTAACTGGAATATTATCACCTGTGTATTAGTGATGATATCTAATTTAACAATTAACTGGAATATTATCACCTGTGTATTAGTGATGACATCTAATTTAACAATTAACTGGAATATTATCACCTGTGTATTAGTGATGATATCTAATTTAACAATTAACTGTAATATTATCACCTGTGTATTAGTGATGATATCTAATTTAACAATTAACTGGAATATTATCACCTGTGTATTAGTGATGATATCTAATTTAACAATTAACTGTAATATTATCACCTGTGTATTAGTGATGATATCTAATTTAACAATTAACTGGAATATTATCACCTGTGTATTAGTGATGACATCTAATTTAACAATTGACTGGAATATTATCACCTGAGTATTAGTGATGATATCTAATTTAACAATTAACTGGAATATTATCACCTGTGTATTAGTGATGACATCTAATTTAACAAATAACTGGAATATTATCACCTGTGTATTAGTGATGATATCTAATTTAACAATTAACTGTAATATTATCACCTGTGTATGAGTGATGATATCTAATTTAACAATTAACTGGAATATTATCACCTGTGTATTAGTGATGATATCTAATTTAACAATTAACTGGAATATTATCACCTGTGTATTAGTGATGACATCTAATTTAACAATTAACTGGAATATTATCACCTGTGTATTAGTGATGATATCTAATTTAACAATTAACTGTAATATTATCACCTGTGTATTAGTGATGATATCTAATTTAACTATTAACTGGAATATTATCACCTGTGTATTAGTGATGATATCTAATTTAACAATTAACTGGAATATTATCACCTGTGTATTTGTGATGACATATAATTTAACAATTAGCTGGAATATTATCACCTGTGTATTAGTGATGATATCTAATTTAACAATTAACTGGAATATTATCACCTGTGTATTTGTGATGACATCTAATTTAACAATTAGCTGGAATATTATCACCTGTGTATTAGTGATGATATCTAATTTAACAATTAACTGGAATATTATCACCTGTGTATTAGTGATGATATCTAATTTAACAATTAACTGGAATATTATCACCTGTGTATTAGTGATGACATCTAATTTAACAAATAACTGGAATATTATCATCTGTGTATTAGTGATGATATCTAATTTAACAATTAACTGTAATATTATCACCTGTGTATTAGTGATGATATCTAATTTAACAATTAACTGGAATATTATCACCTGTGTATTAGTGATGATATCTAATTTAACAATTAACTGTAATATTATCACCTGTGTATTAGTGATGATATCTAATTTAACAATTAACTGGAATATTATCACCCGTGTATTAGTGATGATATCTAATTTAACAATTAACTGGAATATTATCACCTGTGTATTTGTGATGACATCGAATTTAACAATTAGCTGGAATATTATCACCAGTGTATTAGTGATGACATCTAATTTAACAAATAACTGGAATATTATCATCTGTGTATTAGTGATGATATCTAATTTAACAATTAACTGTAATATTATCACCTGTGTATGAGTGATGATATCTAATTTAACAATTAACTGGAATATTATCACCTGTGTATTAGTGATGATATCTAATTTAACAATTAACTGGAATATTATCACCTGTGTATTAGTGATGACATCTAATTTAACAATTAGCTGGAATATTATCACCAGTGTATGAGTGATGATATCTAATTTAACAATTAACTGTAATATTATCACCTGTGTATTAGTGATGACATCTAATTTAACAAATAACTGGAATATTATCATCTGTGTATTAGTGATGATATCTAATTTAACAATTAACTGTAATATTATCACCTGTGTATTAGTGATGATATCTAATTTAACAATTAACTGGAATATTATCACCTGTGTATTAGTGATGATATCTAATTTAACAATTAACTGGAATATTATCACCTGTGTATTAGTGATGATATCTAATTTAACAATTAACTGTAATATTATCACCTGTGTATTAGTGATGATATCTATTTTAACAATTAACTGGAATATTATCACCTGTGTATTAGTGATGATATCTAATTTAACAATTAACTGGAATATTATCACCTGTGTATTTGTGATGACATCGAATTTAACAATTAGCTGGAATATTATCACCAGTGTATTAGTGATGACATCTAATTTAACAAATAAATGGAATATTATCATCTGTGTATTAGTGATGATATCTAATTTAACAATTAACTGTAATATTATCACCTGTGTATGAGTGATGATATCTAATTTAACAATTAACTGGAATATTATCACCTGTGTATTAGTGATGATATCTAATTTAACAATTAACTGGAATATTATCACCTGTGTATTAGTGATGACATCTAATTTAACAATTAACTGGAATATTATCACCTGTGTATTAGTGATGATATCTAATTTAACAATTAACTGTAATATTATCACCTGTGTATTAGTGATGATATCTAATTTAACAATTAACTGGAATATTATCACCTGTGTATTAGTGATGATATCTAATTTAACAATTAACTGTAATATTATCACCTGTGTATTAGTGATGATATCTAATTTAACAATTAACTGGAATATTATCACCTGTGTATTAGTGATGATATCTAATTTAACAATTAACTGGAATATTATCACCTGTGTATTTGTGATGACATCTAATTTAACAATTAGCTGGAATATTATCACCAGTGTATTAGTGATGACATCTAATTTAACAAATAACTGGAATATTATCATCTGTGTATTAGTGATGATATCTAATTTAACAATTAACTGTAATATTATCACCTGTGTATGAGTGATGATATCTAATTTAACAATTAACTGGAATATTATCACCTGTGTATTAGTGATGATATCTAATTTAACAATTAACTGGAATATTATCACCTGTGTATTAGTGATGACATCTAATTTAACAATTAACTGGAATATTATCACCTGTGTATTAGTGATGATATCTAATTTAACAATTAACTGTAATATTATCACCTGTGTATTAGTGATGATATCTAATTTAACAATTAACTGTAATATTATCACCTGTGTATTAGTGATGATATCTAATTTAACAATTAACTGTAATATTATCACCTGTGTATGAGTGATGATATCTAATTTAACAATTAACTGGAATATTATCACCTGTGTATTAGTGATGACATCTAATTTAACAATTAACTGGAATATTATCACCTGTGTATTAGTGATGACATCTAATTTAACAATTAACTGGAATATTATCACCTGTGTATTAGTGATGATATCTAATTTAACAATTAACTGTAATATTATCACCTGTGTATTAGTGATGATATCTAATTTAACAATTAACTGGAATATTATCACCTGTGTATTAGTGATGATATCTAATTTAACAATTAGCTGGAATATTATCACCTGTGTATTAGTGATGATATCTAATTTAACAATTAACTGGAATATTATCACCTGTGTATTAGTGATGATATCTAATTTAACAATTAACTGGAATATTATCACCTGTGTATTAGTGATGATATCTAATTTAACAATTAGCTGGAATATTATCACCTGTGTATTAGTGATGATATTTAATTTAACAATTAACTGGAATATTATCACCTGTGTATTAGTGATGATATCTAATTTAACAATTAACTGGAATATTATCACCTGTGTATTAGTGATGACATCTAATTTAACAATTAACTGGAATATTATCACCTGTGTATTAGTGATGACATCTAATTTAACAATTAACTGGAATATTATCACCTGTGTATTAGTGATGACATCTAATTTAACAATTAACTGGAATATTATCACCTGTGTATTAGTGATGACATCTAATTTAACAATTAACTGGAATATTATCACCTGTGTATTAGTGATGACATCTAATTTAACAATTAACTGGAATATTATCACCTGTGTATTAGTGATGATATCTAACTTAACAATTAACTGGAATATTATCACCTGTGTATTAGTGATGACATCTAATTTAACAAATAACTGGAATATTATCATCTGTGTATTAGTGATGATATCTAATTTAACAATTAACTGTAATATTATCACCTGTGTATTAGTGATGATATCTAATTTAACAATTAACTGGAATATTATCACCTGTGTATTAGTGATGATATCTAATTTAACAATTAACTGGAATATTATCACCTGTGTATTAGTGATGAACTCTAATTTAACAATTAACTGGAATATTATCACCTGTGTATTAGTGATGATATCTAATTTAACAATTAACTGTAATATTATTACCTGTGTATTAGTGATGATATCTAATTTAACAATTAACTGGAATATTATCACCTGTGTATTAGTGATGATATCTAATTTAACAATTAACTGGAATATTATCACCTGTGTATTTGTGATGACATCTAATTTAACAATTAGCTGGAATATTATCACCAGTGTATTAGTGATGATATCTAATTTAACAATTAACTGGAATATTATCACCTGTGTATTAGTGATGACATCTAATTTAACAATTAACTGGAATATTATCACCTGTGTATTAGTGATGACATCTAATTTAACATTTAACTGGAATATTATCACCTGTGTATTAGTGATGACATCTAATTTAACAATTAACTGGAATATTATCACCTGTGTATTAGTGATGACATCTAATTTAACAATTAACTGGAATATTATCACCTGTGTATTAGTGATGACATCTAATTTAACAATTAAATGGAATATTATCACCTGTGTATTAGTGATGATATCTAATTTAACAATTAACTGGAATATTATCCCCTGTGTATTAGTGATGATATCTAATTTAACAATTAACTGGAATATTATCACCTGTGTATTAGTGATGATATCTAATTTAACAATTAACTGGAATTTCATCCCCTGTGTATTAGTGATGATATCTAATTTAACAATTAACTGGAATATTATCACCTGTGTATTAGTGATGATATCTAATTTAACAATTAACTGGAATATTATCACCTGTGTATTAGTGATGATATCTAATTTAACAATTAACTGGAATATTATCACCTGTGTATTAGTGATGATATCTAATTTAACAATTAACTGGAATATTATCACCTGTGTATTAGTGATGATATCTAATTTAACAACTAACTGGAATATTATCACCTGTGTATTAGTGATGATATCTAATTTAACAATTAACTGGAATATTATCACCTGTGTATTAGTGATGATATCTAATTTAACAATTAACTGGAATATTATCACCTGTGTATTAGTGATGACATCTAATTTAACAATTAACTGGAATATTATCACCTGAGTATTAGTGATGATATCTAATTTAACAATTAACTGGAATATTATCACCTGTGTATTAGTGATGATATCTAATTTAACAATTAACTGGAATATTATCACCTGTGTATTAGTGATGACATCTAATTTAACAAATAACTGGAATATTATCATCTGTGTATTAGTGATGATATCTAATTTAACAATTAACTGTAATAGTATCACCTGTGTATGAGTGATGATATCTAATTTAACAATTAACTGGAATATTATCACCTGTGTATTAGTGATGATATCTAATTTAACAATTAACTGGAATATTATCACCTGTGTATTAGTGATGACATCTAATTTAACAATTAACTGGAATATTATCACCTGTGTATTAGTGATGATATCTAATTTAACAATTAACTGTAATATTATCACCTGTGTATTAGTGATGATATCTAATTTAACAATTAACTGGAATATTACCACCTGTGTATTAGTGATGATATCTAATTTAACAATTAACTGGAATATTATCACCTGTGTATTTGTGATGACATCTAATTTAACAATTAGCTGGAATATTATCACCTGTGTATTAGTGATGATATCTAATTTAACAATTAACTGGAATATTATCACCTGTGTATTAGTGATGATATCTAATTTAACAATTAACTGGAATATTATCACCTGTGTATTAGTGATGATATCTAATTTAACAATTAACTGTAATATTATCACCTGTGTATTAGTGATGATATCTAATTTAACAATTAGCTGGAATATTATCACCTGTGTATTAGTGATGATATCTAATTTAACAATTAACTGGAATATTATCACCTGTGTATTTGTGATGACATCGAATTTAACAATTAGCTGGAATATTATCACCAGTGTATTAGTGATGACATCTAATTTAACAAATAACTGGAATATTATCATCTGTGTATTAGTGATGATATCTAATTTAACAATTAACTGTAATATTATCACCTGTGTATGAGTGATGATATCTAATTTAACAATTAACTGGAATATTAACACCTGTGCATTAGTGATGATATCTAATTTAACAATTAACTGGAATATTATCACCTGTGTATTAGTGATGACATCTAATTTAACAATTAACTGGAATATTATCACCTGTGTATTAGTGATGATATCTAATTTAACAATTAACTGTAATATTATCACCTGTGTATTAGTGATGATATCTAATTTAACAATTAACTGGAATATTATCACCTGTGTATTAGTGATGATATCTAATTTAACAATTAACTGTAATATTATCACCTGTGTATTAGTGATGATATCTAATTTAACAAATAACTGGAATATTATCACCTGTGTATTAGTGATGATATCTAATTTAACAATTAACTGGAATATTATCACCTGTGTATTTGTGATGACATCTAATTTAACAATTAGCTGGAATATTATCACCAGTGTATTAGTGATGACATCTAATTTAACAAATAACTGGAATATTATCATCTGTGTATTAGTGATGATATCTAATTTAACAATTAACTGTAATATTATCACCTGTGTATGAGTGATGATATCTAATTTAACAATTAACTGGAATATTATCACCTGTGTATTAGTGATGATATCTAATTTAACAATTAACTGGAATATTATCACCTGTGTATTAGTGATGACATCTAATTTAACAATTAACTGGAATATTATCACCTGTGTATTAGTGATGATATCTAATTTAACAATTAACTGTAATATTATCACCTGTGTATTAGTGATGATATCTAATTTAACAATTAACTGTAATATTATCACCTGTGTATTAGTGATGATATCTAATTTAACAATTAACTGTAATATTATCACCTGTGTATGAGTGATGATATCTAATTTAACAATTAACTGGAATATTATCACCTGTGTATTAGTGATGACATCTAATTTAACAATTAACTGGAATATTATCACCTGTGTATTAGTGATGACATCTAATTTAACAATTAACTGGAATATTATCACCTGTGTATTAGTGATGATATCTAATTTAACAATTAACTGTAATATTATCACCTGTGTATTAGTGATGATATCTAATTTAACAATTAACTGGAATATTATCACCTGTGTATTAGTGATGATATCTAATTTAACAATTAGCTGGAATATTATCACCTGTGTATTAGTGATGATATCTAATTTAACAATTAACTGGAATATTATCACCTGTGTATTAGTGATGATATCTAATTTAACAATTAACTGGAATATTATCACCTGTGTATTAGTGATGACATCTAATTTAACAATTAACTGGAATATTATCACCTGTGTATTAGTGATGACATCTAATTTAACAATTAACTGGAATATTATCACCTGTGTATTAGTGATGACATCTAATTTAACAATTAACTGGAATATTATGACCTGTGTATTAGTGATGACATCTAATTTAACAATTAACTGGAATATTATCACCTGTGTATTAGTGATGACATCTAATTTAACAATTAACTGGAATATTATCACCTGTGTATTAGTGATGATATCTAACTTAACAATTAACTGGAATATTATCACCTGTGTATTAGTGATGACATCTAATTTAACAAATAACTGGAATATTATCATCTGTGTATTAGTGATGATATCTAATTTAACAATTAACTGTAATATTATCACCTGTGTATTAGTGATGATATCTAATTTAACAATTAACTGGAATATTATCACCTGTGTATTAGTGATGATATCTAATTTAACAATTAACTGGAATATTATCACCTGTGTATTAGTGATGAACTCTAATTTAACAATTAACTGGAATATTATCACCTGTGTAAAAGTGATGATATCTAATTTAACAATTAACTGTAATATTATCACCAGTGTATTAGTGATGATATCTAATTTAACAATTAACTGGAATATTATCACCTGTGTATTAGTGATGACATCTAATTTAACAATTAACTGGAATATTATCACCTGTGTATTAGTGATGACATCTAATTTAACATTTAACTGGAATATTATCACCTGTGTATTAGTGATGACATCTAATTTAACAATTAACTGGAATATTATCACCTGTGTATTAGTGATGACATCTAATTTAACAATTAACTGGAATATTATCACCTGTGTATTAGTGATGATATCTAATTTAACAATTAACTGGAATATTATCACCTGTGTATTAGTGATGACATCTAATTTAACAATTAACTGGAATATTATCACCTGTGCATTAGTGATGATATATAATTTAACAATTAACTGGAATATTATCACCTGTGTATTAGTGATGACATCTAATTTAACAATTAAATGGAATATTATCACCTGTGTATTAGTGATGATATCTAATTTAACAATTAACTGGAATATTATCCCCTGTGTATTAGTGATGATATCTAATTTAACAATTAACTGGAATATTATCACCTGTGTATTAGTGATGATATCTAATTTAACAATTAACTGGAATTTCATCCCCTGTGTATTAGTGATGATATCTAATTTAACAATTAACTGGAATATTATCACCTGTGTATTAGTGATGATATCTAATTTAACAATTAACTGGAATATTATCACCTGTGTATTAGTGATGATATCTAATTTAACAATTAACTGGAATGTTATCACCTGTGTATTAGTGATGATATCTAATTTAACAATTAACTGGAATATTATCACCTGTGTATTAGTGATGATATCTAATTTAACAACTAACTGGAATATTATCACCTGTGTATTAGTGATGATATCTAATTTAACAATTAACTGGAATATTATCACCTGTGTATTAGTGATGATATCTAATTTAACAATTAACTGGAATATTATCACCTGTGTATTAGTGATGACATCTAATTTAACAATTAACTGGAATATTATCACCTGAGTATTAGTGATGATATCTAATTTAACAATTAACTGGAATATTATCACCTGTGTATTAGTGATGATATCTAATTTAACAATTAACTGGAATATTATCACCTGTGTATTAGTGATGACATCTAATTTAACAAATAACTGGAATATTATCATCTGTGTATTAGTGATGATATCTAATTTAACAATTAACTGTAATATTATCACCTGTGTATGAGTGATGATATCTAATTTAACAATTAACTGGAATATTATCACCTGTGTATTAGTGATGATATCTAATTTAACAATTAACTGGAATATTATCACCTGTGTATTAGTGATGACATCTAATTTAACAATTAACTGGAATATTATCACCTGTGTATTAGTGATGATATCTAATTTAACAATTAACTGTAATATTATCACCTGTGTATTAGTGATGATATCTAATTTAACAATTAACTGGAATATTATCACCTGTGTATTAGTGATGATATCTAATTTAACAATTAACTGGAATATTATCACCTGTGTATTTGTGATGACATCTAATTTAACAATTAGCTGGAATATTATCACCTGTGTATTAGTGATGATATCTAATTTGACAATTAACTGGAATATTATCACCTGTGTATTAGTGATGATATCTAATTTAACAATTAACTGGAATATTATCACCTGTGTATTAGTGATGACATCTAATTTAACAATTAACTGGAATATTATCACCTGTGTATTAGTGATGACATCTAATTTAACAATTAACTGGAATATTATCACCTGTGTATTAGTGATGACATCTAATTTAACAATTAACTGGAATATTATCACCTGTGTATTAGTGATGACATCTAATTTAACAATTAACTGGAATATTATCACCTGTGTATAAGAATGACATCTAATTTAACAATTAACTGGAATATTATCACCTGTGTATTAGTGATGATATCTAATTTAACAATTAACTGGAATATTATCACCTGTGTATTAGTGATGACATCTAATTTAACAAATAACTGGAATATTATCATCTGTGTATTAGTGATGATATCTAATTTAACAATTAACTGGAATATTATCACCTGTGTATTAGTGATGATATCTAATTTAACAATTAACTGCAATATTATCACCTGTGTATTAGTGATGATATCTAATTTAACAATTAACTGGAATATTATCACCTGTGTATTAGTGATGATATCTAATTTAACAATTAAATGGAATATTATCACCTGTGTATTTGTGATGACATCTAATTTAACAATTAGCTGGAATATTATCACCAGTGTATTAGTGATGATATCTAATTTAACAATTAACTGGAATATTATCACCTGTGTATTAGTGATGATATCTAATTTAACAATTAACTGGAATATTATCACCTGTGTATTAGTGATGACATCTATTTTAACAATTAACTGGAATATTATCACCTGTGTATTAGTGATGACATCTAATTTAACAATTAACTGGAATATTATCACCTGTGTATTAGTGATGACATCTAATTTAACAATTAACTGGAATATTATCACCTGTGTATTAGTGATGATATCTAATTTAACAATTAACTGGAATATTATCACCTGTGTATTAGTGATGACATCTAATTTAACAATTAACTGGAATATTATCACCTGTGCATTAGTGATGATATCTAATTTAACAATTAACTGGAATATTATCACCTGTGTATTTTTGATGACATCTAATTTAACAATTAACTGGAATATTATCACCTGTGTATTAGTGATGATATCTAATTTAACAATTAACTGGAATATTATCACCTGTGTATTAGTGATGATATGTAATTTAACAATTAACTGGAATATTATCACCTGTGTATTAGTGATGACATCTAATTTATCAATTAACTGGAATATTATCACCTGTGTATTAGTGATGATATCTAATTTTACAATTAACTGGAATATTATCACCTGTGTATTAGTGATGACATCTAATTTAACAATTAACTGGAATATTATCACCTGTGCATTAGTGATGATATCTAATTTAACAATTAACTGGAATATTATCACCTGTGTATGAGTGATGACATCTAATTTAACAATTAACTGGAATATTATCACCTGTGTATTAGTGATGATATCTAATTTAACAATTAACTGGAATATTATCACCTGTGTATTAGTGATGATATCTAATTTAACAATTAACTGGAATATTATCACCTGTGTATTAGTGATGATATCTAATTTAACAATTAACTGGAATATTATCACCTGTGTATTAGTGATGATATCTAATTTAACAATTAACTGGAATATTATCCCCTGTGTATTAGTGATGATATCTAATTTAACAATTAACTGGAATATTATCACCTGTGTATTAGTGATGATATCTATTTTAACAATTAACTGGAATATTATCACCTGTGTATTAGTGATGACATCTAATTTAACAATTAACTGGAATATTATCACCTGTGTATTAGTGATGACATCTAATTTAACAATTAACTGGAATATTATCACCTGTGTATTAGTGATGATATCTAATTTAACAATTAACTGGAATATTATCACCTGTGTATTAGTGATGACATCTAATTTAACAATTAACTGGAATATTATCACCTGTGCATTAGTGATGATATCTAATTTAACAATTAACTGGAATATTATCACCTGTGTATTTTTGATGACATCTAATTTAACAATTAACTGGAATATTATCACCTGTGTATTAGTGATGATATCTAATTTAACAATTAACTGGAATATTATCACCTGTGTATTAGTGATGATATGTAATTTAACAATTAACTGGAATATTATCACCTGTGTATTAGTGATGACATCTAATTTATCAATTAACTGGAATATTATCACCTGTGTATTAGTGATGATATCTAATTTTACAATTAACTGGAATATTATCACCTGTGTATTAGTGATGACATCTAATTTAACAATTAACTGGAATATTATCACCTGTGCATTAGTGATGATATCTAATTTAACAATTAACTGGAATATTATCACCTGTGTATGAGTGATGACATCTAATTTAACAATTAACTGGAATATTATCACCTGTGTATTAGTGATGATATCTAATTTAACAATTAACTGGAATATTATCACCTGTGTATTAGTGATGATATCTAATTTAACAATTAACTGGAATATTATCACCTGTGTATTAGTGATGATATCTAATTTAACAATTAACTGGAATATTATCACCTGTGTATTAGTGATGATATCTAATTTAACAATTAACTGGAATATTATCTCCTGTGTATTAGTGATGATATCTAATTTAACAATTAACTGGAATATTATCACCTGTGTATTAGTGATGATATCTAATTTAACAATTAACTGGAATATTATCCCCTGTGTATTAGTGATGATATCTAATTTAACAATTAACTGGAATATTATCACCTGTGTATTAGTGATGACATCTAATTTAACAATTAACTGGAATATTATCACCTGTGTATTAGTGATGACATCTAATTTAACAATTAACTGGAATATTATCACCTGTGTATTAGTGATGACATCTAATTTAACAATTAACTGGAATATTATCTCCTGTGTATTAGTGATGACATCTAATTTAACAATTAACTGGAATATTATCACCTGTGTATTAGTGATGACATCTAATTTAACAATTAACTGGAATATTATCACCTGTGCATTAGTGATGATATCTAATTTAACAATTAACTGGAATATTATCACCTGTGTATTAGTGATGACATCTAATTTAACAATTAACTGGAATATTATCACCTGTGTATTAGTGATGATATCTAATTTAACAATTAACTGGAATATTATCACCTGTGTATTAGTGATGATATCTAATTTAACAATTAACTGGAATATTATCACCTGTGTATTAGTGATGACATCTAATTTATCAATTAACTGGAATATTATCACCTGTGTATTAGTGATGATATCTAATTTTACAATTAACTGGAATATTATCACCTGTGTATTAGTGATGATATCTAATTTAACAATTAACTGGAATATTATCACCTGTGTATTTGTGATGATATCTAATTTAACAATTAACTGGAATATTATCCCTTGTGTATTAGTGATGATATCTAATTTAACAATTAACTGGAATATTATCACCTGTGTATTAGTGATGATATCTAATTTAACAATTAACTGGAATATTATCCCCTGTGTATTAGTGATGATATCTAATTTAACAATTAACTGGAATATTATCACCTGTGTATTAGTGATGACATCTAATTTAACAATTAACTGGAATATTATCACCTGTGTATTAGTGATGATATCTAATTTAACAATTAACTGGAATATTATCACCTGTGTATTAGTGATGATATCTAATTTAACAATTAACTGGAATATTATCCCCTGTGTTTTAGTGATGATATCTAATTTAACAATTAACTGGAATATTATCACCTGTGTATTAGTGATGACATCTAATTTAACAATTAACTGGAATATTATCACCTGTGTATTAGTGATGATATCTAATTTAACAATTAACTGGAATATTATCACCTGTGTATTAGTGATGATATCTAATTTAACAATTAACTGGAATATTATCACCTGTGTATTAGTGATGATATCTAATTTAACAATTAACTGGAATATTATCACCTGTGTATTAGTGATGATATCTAATTTAACAATTAACTGGAATATTATCTCCTGTGTATTAGTGATGATATCTAATTTAACAATTAACTGGAATATTATCACCTGTGTATTAGTGATGATATCTAATTTAACAATTAACTGGAATATTATCCCCTGTGTATTAGTGATGATATCTAATTTAACAATTAACTGGAATATTATCACCTGTGTATTAGTGATGACATCTAATTTAACAATTAACTGGAATATTATCACCTGTGTATTAGTGATGACATCTAATTTAACAATTAACTGGAATATTATCACCTGTGTATTAGTGATGACATCTAATTTAACAATTAACTGGAATATTATCTCCTGTGTATTAGTGATGACATCTAATTTAACAATTAACTGGAATATTATCACCTGTGTATTAGTGATGACATCTAATTTAACAATTAACTGGAATATTATCACCTGTGCATTAGTGATGATATCTAATTTAACAATTAACTGGAATATTATCACCTGTGTATTAGTGATGACATCTAATTTAACAATTAACTGGAATATTATCACCTGTGTATTAGTGATGATATCTAATTTAACAATTAACTGGAATATTATCACCTGTGTATTAGTGATGATATCTAATTTAACAATTAACTGGAATATTATCACCTGTGTATTAGTGATGACATCTAATTTATCAATTAACTGGAATATTATCACCTGTGTATTAGTGATGATATCTAATTTTACAATTAACTGGAATATTATCACCTGTGTATTAGTGATGATATCTAATTTAACAATTAACTGGAATATTATCACCTGTGTATTTGTGATGATATCTAATTTAACAATTAACTGGAATATTATCCCTTGTGTATTAGTGATGATATCTAATTTAACAATTAACTGGAATATTATCACCTGTGTATTAGTGATGATATCTAATTTAACAATTAACTGGAATATTATCCCCTGTGTATTAGTGATGATATCTAATTTAACAATTAACTGGAATATTATCACCTGTGTATTAGTGATGACATCTAATTTAACAATTAACTGGAATATTATCACCTGTGTATTAGTGATGATATCTAATTTAACAATTAACTGGAATATTATCACCTGTGTATTAGTGATGATATCTAATTTAACAATTAACTGGAATATTATCCCCTGTGTATTAGTGATGATATCTAATTTAACAATTAACTGGAATATTATCACCTGTGTATTAGTGATGACATCTAATTTAACAATTAACTGGAATATTATCACCTGTGTATTAGTGATGACATCTAATTTAACAATTAACTGGAATATTATCACCTGTGTATTAGTGATAACATCTAATTTAACAATTAACTGGAATATTATCCCCTGTGTATTAGTGATGATATCTAATTTAACAATTAACTGGAATATTATCACCTGTGTATTAGTGATGATATCTAATTTAACAATTAACTGGAATATTATCACCTGTGTATTAGTGATGATATCTAATTTAACAATTAACTGGAATATTATCACCTGTGTATTAGTGATGATATCTAAATTAACAATTAACTGGAATATTATCACATGTGTATTAGTGATGATATCTAATTTAACAATTAACTGGAATATTATCACCTGTGTATTAGTGATGATATCTAATTTAACAATTATCTGGAATATTATCACCTGTGTATTAGTGATGATATCTAATTTAACAATTAACTGGAATATTATCACCTGTGTATTAGTGATGACATCTAATTTAACAATTAACTGGAATATTATCACCTGTGTATTAGTGATGATATCTAATTTAACAATTAACTGGAATATTATCACCTGTGTATTAGTGATGATATCTAATTTAACAATTAACTGGAATATTATCACCTGTGTATTAGTGATGACATCTAATTTAACAAATAACTGGAATATTATCATCTGTGTATTAGTGATGATATCTAATTTAACAATTAACTGTAATATTATCACCTGTGTATTAGTGATGATATCTAATTTAACAATTAACTGGAATATTATCACCTGTGTATTAGTGATGATATCTAATTTAACAATTAACTGGAATATTATCACCTGTCTATTAGTGATGATATCTAATTTAACAATTAACTGGAATATTATCACCTGTGTATTAGTGATGATATCTAATTTAACAATTAACTGGAATATTATCACCTGTGTATTTGTGATGACATCTAATTTAACAATTAGCTGGAATATTATCACCTGTGTATCAGTGATGATATCTAATTTAACAATTAACTGGAATATTATCACCTGTGTATTAGTGATGACATCTAATTTAACAATTAACTGGAATATTAACACCTGTGTATTAGTGATGACATCTAATTTAACAATTAACTGGAATATTATCACCTGTGTATTAGTGATGACATCTAATTTAACAATTAACTGGAATATTATCACCTGTGTATTAGTGATGATATCTAATTTAACAATTAACTGGAATATTATCACCTGTGTATTAGTGATGACTTCTAATTTAACAATTAACTGGAATATTATCACCTGTGCATTAGTGATGATATCTAATTTAACAATTAACTGGAATATTATCACCTGTGCATTAGTGATGACATCTAATTTAACAATTAACTGGAATATTATCACCTGTGTATTAGTGATGACATCTAATTTAACAATTAACTGGAATATTATCACCTGTGTATTAGTGATGACATCTAATTTAACAATTAACTGGAATATTATCACCTGTGTATTAGTGATGACATCTAATTTAACAATTAACTGGAATATTATCACCTGTGCATTAGTGATGATATCTAATTTAACAATTAACTGGAATATTATCACCTGTGTATTAGTGATGACATCTAATTTAACAATTAACTGGAATATTATCACCTGTGCATTAGTGATGATATCTAATTTAACAATTAACTGGAATATTATCACCTGTGTATTAGTGATGATATCTAATTTAACAATTAACTGGAATATTATCACCTGTGCATTAGTGATGATATCTAATCTAACAATTAACTGGAATATTATCACCTGTGTATTAGTGATGACATCTAATTTAACAATTAACTGGAATATTATCACCTGTGCATTAGTGATGATATCTAATTTAACAATTAACTGGAATATTATCACCTGTGTATTAGTGATGACATCTAATTTAACAATTAACTGGAATATTACCACCTGTGCATTAGTGATGATATCTAATTTAACAATTAACTGGAATATTATCACCTGTGTATTAGTGATGACATCTAATTTAACAATTAACTGGAATATTATCACCTGTGCATTAGTGATGATATCTAATTTAACAATTAACTGGAATATTATCACCTGTGTATTAGTGATGACTTCTAATTTAACAATTAACTGGAATATTATCACCTGTGTATTAGTGATGACATCTAATTTAACAATTAACTGGAATATTATCACCTGTGTATTAGTGATGACATCTAATTTAACAATTAACTGGAATATTATCACCTGTGCATTAGTGATGATATCTAATTTAACAATTAACTGGAATATTATCACCTGTGTATTAGTGATGACATCTAATTTAACAATTAACTGGAATATTATCACCTGTGTATGAGTGATGATATCTAATTTAACAATTAACTGGAATATTATCACCTGTGTATTAGTGATGACATCTAATTTAACAATTAACTGGAATATTATCACCTGTGTATTAGTGATGATATCTAATTTAACAATTAACTGGAATATTATCACCTGTGTATTAGTGATGACTTCTAATTTAACAATTAACTGGAATATTATCACCTGTGCATTAGTGATGATATCTAATTTAACAATTAACTGGAATATTATCACCTGTGTATTAGTGATGACATCTAATTTAACAATTAACTGGAATATTATCACCTGTGTATTAGTGATGACATCTAATTTAACAATTAACTGGAATATTATCACCTGTGTATTAGTGATGACATCTAATTTAACAATTAACTGGAATATTATCACCTGTGTATTAGTGATGACATCTAATTTAACAATTAACTGGAATATTATCACCTGTGCATTAGTGATGATATCTAATTTAACAATTAACTGGAATATTATCACCTGTGCATTAGTGATGATATCTAATTTAACAATTAACTGGAATATTATCACCTGTGTATTAGTGATGATATCTAATTTAACAATTAACTGGAATATTATCACCTGTGCATTAGTGATGATATCTAATCTAACAATTAACTGGAATATTATCACCTGTGTATTAGTGATGACATCTAATTTAACAATTAACTGGAATATTATCACCTGTGCATTAGTGATGATATCTAATTTAACAATTAACTGGAATATTATCACCTGTGTATTAGTGATGACATCTAATTTAACAATTAACTGGAATATTACCACCTGTGCATTAGTGATGATATCTAATTTAACAATTAACTGGAATATTATCACCTGTGTATTAGTGATGACATCTAATTTAACAATTAACTGGAATATTATCACCTGTGCATTAGTGATGATATCTAATTTAACAATTAACTGGAATATTATCACCTGTGTATTAGTGATGACTTCTAATTTAACAATGAACTGGAATATTATCACCTGTGTATTAGTGATGACATCTAATTTAACAATTAACTGGAATATTATCACCTGTGTATTAGTGATGACATCTAATTTAACAATTAACTGGAATATTATCACCTGTGCATTAGTGATGATATCTAATTTAACAATTAACTGGAATATTATCACCTGTGTATTAGTGATGACATCTAATTTAACAATTAACTGGAATATTATCACCTGTGTATGAGTGATGATATCTAATTTAACAATTAACTGGAATATTATCACCTGTGTATTAGTGATGATATCTAATTTAACAATTAACTGGAATATTATCACCTGTGTATTAGTGATGATATCTAATTTAACAATTAACTGGAATATTATCACCTGTGTATTAGTGATGATATCTAATTTAACAATTAACTGGAATCTTATCCCTTGTGTATTAGTGATGATATCTAATTTAACAATTAACTGGAATATTATCACCTGTGTATTAGTGATGATATCTAATTTAACAATTAACTGGAATATTATCCCCTGTGTATTAGTGATGATATCTAATTTAACAATTAACTGGAATATTATCACCTGTGTATTAGTGATGACATCTAATTTAACAATTAACTGGAATATTATCACCTGTGTATTAGTGATGATATCTAATTTAACAATTAACTGGAATATTATCACCTGTGTATTAGTGATGATATCTAATTTAACAATTAACTGGAATATTATCACCTGTGTATTAGTGATGATATCTAATTTAACAATTAACTGGAATATTATCACCTGTGTATTAGTGATGATATCTAATTTAACAATTAACTGGAATATCATCCCCTGTGTATTAGTGATGATATCTAATTTAACAATTAACTGGAATATTATCACCTGTGTATTAGTGATGATATCTAATTTAACAATTTACTGGAATATTATCACCTGTGTATTAGTGATGATATCTAATTTAACAATTAACTGGAATATTATCACCTGTGTATTAGTGATGATATCTAATTTAACAATTAACTGGAATATTATCCCCTGTGTATTAGTGATGATATCTAATTTAACAATTAACTGGAATACTATCACCTGTGTATTAGTGATGATATCTAATTTAACAATTAACTGGAATATTATCACCTGTGTATTAGTGATGATATCTAATTTAACAATTAACTGGAATATTATCACCTGTGTATTAGTGATGACATCTAATTTAACAATTAACTGGAATATTATCACCTGTGTATTAGTGATGATATCTAATTTAACAATTAACTGGAATATTATCACCTGTGTATTAGTGATGATATCTAATTTAACAATTAACTGGAATATTATCACCTGTGTATTAGTGATGACATCTAATTTAACAAATAACTGGAATATTATCATCTGTGTATTAGTGATGATATCTAATTTAACAATTAACTGTAATATTATCACCTGTGTATTAGTGATGATATCTAATTTAACAATTAACTGGAATATTATCACCTGTGTATTAGTGATGACATCTAATTTAACAATTAACTGGAATATTATCACCTGTGTATATGTGATGATATCTATTTTAACAATTAACTGTAATATTATCACCTGTGTATTACTGATGATATCTAATTTAACAATTAACTGGAATATTATCACCTGTGTATTAGTGATGATATCTAATTTAACAATTAACTGGAATATTATCACCTGTGTATTAGTGATGATATCTAATTTAACAATTAACTGGAATATTATCACCTGTGTATTCGTGATGACATCTAATTTATCAATTAACTGGAATATTATCACCTGTGTATTAGTGATGATATCTAATTTAACAATTAACTGGAATATTATCACCTGTGTATTTGTGATGACATCTAATTTAACAATTAGCTGGAATATTATCACCTGTGTATTAGTGATGATATCTAATTTAACAATTGACTGGAATATTATCACCTGTGTATTAGTGATGATATCTAATTTAACAATTAACTGGAATATTATCACCTGTGTATTAGTGATGACATCTAATTTAACAATTAACTGGAATATTATCACCTGTGTATTAGTGATGATATCTAATTTAACAATTAACTGGAATATTATCACCTGTGTATTAGTGATGACATCTAATTTAACAATTAACTGGAATATTATCACCTGTGCATTAGTGATGACATCTAATTTAACAATTAACTGGAATATTATCACCTGTGTATTAGTGATGATATCTAATTTAACAATTAACTGGAATATTATCACCTGTGTATTAGTGATGATATCTAATTTAACAATTAACTGGAATATTATCACCTGTGTATTCGTGATGACATCTAATTTATCAATTAACTGGAATATTATCACCTGTGTATTAGTGATGATATCTAATTTAACAATTAACTGGAATATTATCAACTGTGTATTAGTGATGACATCTAATTTAACAATTAACTGGAATATTATCACCTGTGCATTAGTGATGATATCTAATTTAACAATTAACTGGAATATTATCGCCTGTGTATTAGTGATGACATCTAATTTAACAATTAACTGGAATATTATCACCTGTGTATTAGTGATGATATCTAATTTAACAATTAACTGGAATATTATCACCTGTGTATTAGTGATGATATCTAATTTAACAATTAACTGGAATATTATCACCTGTGTATTAGTGATGATATCTAATTTAACAATTAACTGGAATATTATCACCTGTGTATTAGTGATGATATCTAATTCAACAATTAACTGGAATATTATCACCTGTGTATTAGTGATGATATCTAATTTAACAATTAACTGGAATATTATCCCCTGTGTATTAGTGATGATATCTAATTTAACAATTAACTGGAATATTATCACCTGTGTATTAGTGATGATATCCAATCTAACAATTAACTGGAATATTATCCCCTGTGTATTAGTGATGATATCTAATTTAACAATTAACTGGAATATTATCACCTGTGTATTAGTGATGACTTCTAATTTAACAATTAACTGGAATATTATCACCTGTGTATTAGTGATGACATCTAATTTAACAATTAACTGGAATATTATCACCTGTGTATTAGTGATGACATCTAATTTAACAATTAACTGGAATATTATCACCTGTGCATTAGTGATGATATCTAATTTAACAATTAACTGGAATATTATCACCTGTGTATTAGTGATGACATCTAATTTAACAATTAACTGGAATATTATCACCTGTGTATGAGTGATGATATCTAATTTAACAATTAACTGGAATATTATCACCTGTGTATTAGTGATGATATCTAATTTAACAATTAACTGGAATATTATCACCTGTGTATTAGTGATGATATCTAATTTAACAATTAACTGGAATATTATCACCTGTGTATTAGTGATGATATCTAATTTAACAATTAACTGGAATCTTATCCCTTGTGTATTAGTGATGATATCTAATTTAACAATTAACTGGAATATTATCACCTGTGTATTAGTGATGATATCTAATTTAACAATTAACTGGAATATTATCCCCTGTGTATTAGTGATGATATCTAATTTAACAATTAACTGGAATATTATCACCTGTGTATTAGTGATGACATCTAATTTAACAATTAACTGGAATATTATCACCTGTGTATTAGTGATGATATCTAATTTAACAATTAACTGGAATATTATCACCTGTGTATTAGTGATGATATCTAATTTAACAATTAACTGGAATATTATCACCTGTGTATTAGTGATGATATCTAATTTAACAATTAACTGGAATATTATCACCTGTGTATTAGTGATGATATCTAATTTAACAATTAACTGGAATATCATCCCCTGTGTATTAGTGATGATATCTAATTTAACAATTAACTGGAATATTATCACCTGTGTATTAGTGATGATATCTAATTTAACAATTTACTGGAATATTATCACCTGTGTATTAGTGATGATATCTAATTTAACAATTAACTGGAATATTATCACCTGTGTATTAGTGATGATATCTAATTTAACAATTAACTGGAATATTATCCCCTGTGTATTAGTGATGATATCTAATTTAACAATTAACTGGAATACTATCACCTGTGTATTAGTGATGATATCTAATTTAACAATTAACTGGAATATTATCACCTGTGTATTAGTGATGATATCTAATTTAACAATTAACTGGAATATTATCACCTGTGTATTAGTGATGACATCTAATTTAACAATTAACTGGAATATTATCACCTGTGTATTAGTGATGATATCTAATTTAACAATTAACTGGAATATTATCACCTGTGTATTAGTGATGATATCTAATTTAACAATTAACTGGAATATTATCACCTGTGTATTAGTGATGACATCTAATTTAACAAATAACTGGAATATTATCATCTGTGTATTAGTGATGATATCTAATTTAACAATTAACTGTAATATTATCACCTGTGTATTAGTGATGATATCTAATTTAACAATTAACTGGAATATTATCACCTGTGTATTAGTGATGACATCTAATTTAACAATTAACTGGAATATTATCACCTGTGTATATGTGATGATATCTATTTTAACAATTAACTGTAATATTATCACCTGTGTATTACTGATGATATCTAATTTAACAATTAACTGGAATATTATCACCTGTGTATTAGTGATGATATCTAATTTAACAATTAACTGGAATATTATCACCTGTGTATTAGTGATGATATCTAATTTAACAATTAACTGGAATATTATCACCTGTGTATTCGTGATGACATCTAATTTATCAATTAACTGGAATATTATCACCTGTGTATTAGTGATGATATCTAATTTAACAATTAACTGGAATATTATCACCTGTGTATTTGTGATGACATCTAATTTAACAATTAGCTGGAATATTATCACCTGTGTATTAGTGATGATATCTAATTTAACAATTGACTGGAATATTATCACCTGTGTATTAGTGATGATATCTAATTTAACAATTAACTGGAATATTATCACCTGTGTATTAGTGATGACATCTAATTTAACAATTAACTGGAATATTATCACCTGTGTATTAGTGATGATATCTAATTTAACAATTAACTGGAATATTATCACCTGTGTATTAGTGATGACATCTAATTTAACAATTAACTGGAATATTATCACCTGTGCATTAGTGATGACATCTAATTTAACAATTAACTGGAATATTATCACCTGTGTATTAGTGATGATATCTAATTTAACAATTAACTGGAATATTATCACCTGTGTATTAGTGATGATATCTAATTTAACAATTAACTGGAATATTATCACCTGTGTATTCGTGATGACATCTAATTTATCAATTAACTGGAATATTATCACCTGTGTATTAGTGATGATATCTAATTTAACAATTAACTGGAATATTATCAACTGTGTATTAGTGATGACATCTAATTTAACAATTAACTGGAATATTATCACCTGTGCATTAGTGATGATATCTAATTTAACAATTAACTGGAATATTATCGCCTGTGTATTAGTGATGACATCTAATTTAACAATTAACTGGAATATTATCACCTGTGTATTAGTGATGATATCTAATTTAACAATTAACTGGAATATTATCACCTGTGTATTAGTGATGATATCTAATTTAACAATTAACTGGAATATTATCACCTGTGTATTAGTGATGATATCTAATTTAACAATTAACTGGAATATTATCACCTGTGTATTAGTGATGATATCTAATTCAACAATTAACTGGAATATTATCACCTGTGTATTAGTGATGATATCTAATTTAACAATTAACTGGAATATTATCCCCTGTGTATTAGTGATGATATCTAATTTAACAATTAACTGGAATATTATCACCTGTGTATTAGTGATGATATCTAATTTAACAATTAACTGGAATATTATCCCCTGTGTATTAGTGATGATATCTAATTTAACAATTAACTGGAATATTATCACCTGTGTATTAGTGATGACATCTAATTTAACAATTAACTGGAATATTATCACCTGTGCATTAGTGATGATATCTAATTTAACAATTAACTGGAATATTATCACCTGTGTATCAGTCATGATATCTAATTTAACTACTAACTGGAATATTATCACCTGTGTATTAGTGATGACATCTAATTTAACAATTAACTGGAATATTATCACCTGTGTATTAGTGATGATATCTAATTTAACAATTAACTGGAATATTATCACCTGTGTATTAGTGATGATATCTAATTTAACAATTAACTGGAATATTATCACCTGTGTATTAGTGATGATATCTAATTTAACAATTAAGTGGAATATTATCACCTGTGTATTAGTGATGATATCTAATTTAACAATTAACTGGAATATTATCCCCTGTGTATTAGTGATGATATCTAATTTAACAATTAACTGGAATATTATCACCTGTGTATTAGTGATGATATCAAATTTAACAATTAACTGGAATATTATCACCTGTGTATTAGTGATGATATCTAATTTAACAATTAACTGGAATATTATCACCTGTGTATTAGTGATGATATCTAATTTAACAATTAACTGGAATATTATCACCTGTGTATTAGTGATGATATCTAATTTAACAATTACCTGGAATATTATCACCTGTGTATTAGTGATGATATCTAATTTAACAATTAACTGGAATATTATCACCTGTGTATTAGTGATGATATCTAATTTAACAATTAACTGGAATATTATCCCCTGTGTATTAGTGATGATATCTAATTTAAAAATTAACTGGAATATTATCACCTGTGTATTAGTGATGATATCTAATTTAACAATTAACTGGAATATTATCCCCTGTGTATTTGTGATGATATCTAATTTAACAATTAACTGGAATATTATCCCCTGTGTATTAGTGATGATATCTAATTTAACAATTAACTGGAATATTATCACCTGTGTATTAGTGATGATATCTAATTTAACAATTAACTGGAATATTATCACCTGTGTATTAGTGATGACATCTAATTTAACAATTAACTGGAATATTATCACCTGTGTATTAGTGATGATATCTAATTTAACAATTAACTGGAATATTATCAGCTGTGTATTAGTGATGATATCTAATTTAACAATTAACTGGAATATTATCACCTGTGTATTAGTGATGATATCTAATTTAACAATTAAACGGAATATTATCACCTGTGTATTAGTGATGATATCTAATTGAACAATTTACTGGAATATTATCACCTGTGTATTAGTGATGATATCTAATTTAACAATTAAACGGAATATTATCACCTGTGTATTAGTGATGATATCTAATTTCACAATTAACTGGAATATTATCACCTGTGTATTAGTGATGATATCTAATTTAACAATTAACTGGAATATTATCACCTGTGTATTAGTGATGATATCTAATTTAACAATTAACTGGAATATTATCCCCTGTGTATTAGTGATGACATCTAATTTAACAATTAACTGGAATATTATCCCCTGTGTATTAGTGATGATATCTAATTTAACAATTAACTGGAATATTATCACCTGTGTATTAGTGATGATATCTAATTGAACAATTAACTGGAATATTATCACCTGTGTGTTAGTGATGATAACTAATTTAACAATTAACTGGAATATTATCACCTGTGTATTAGTGATGACATCTAATTTAACAATTAACTGGAATATTATCCCCTGTGTATTAGTGATGATATCTAATTTAACAATTAACTGGAATATTATCACCTGTGTATTTGTGATGATATCTAATTTAACAATTAACTGGAATATTATCCCCTGTGTATTAGTGATGATATCTAATTTAACAATTAACTGGAATATTATCACCTGTGTATTAGTGATGACATCTAATTTAACAATTAACTGGAATATTATCAACTGTGTATTAGTGATGATATCTAATTTAACAATTAACTGGAATATTATCACCTGTGTATTATTGATGACATCTAATTTAACAATTAACTGGAATATTATCACCTGTGTATTAGTGATGATATCTAATTTAACAATTAACTGGAATATTATCACCTGTGTATTAGTGATGATATCTAATTTAACAATTAACTGGAATATTATCACCTGTGTATTAGTGATGATATCTAATT
This sequence comes from Heterodontus francisci, assembly GCF_036365525.1. Classification (NCBI taxonomy): domain Eukaryota; kingdom Metazoa; phylum Chordata; class Chondrichthyes; order Heterodontiformes; family Heterodontidae; genus Heterodontus; species Heterodontus francisci. Next base: position 1,623,950 of record NW_027142155.1, on the reverse strand, counting down.
TAACAATTAACTGGAATATTATCACCTGCGTATTAGTGATGACATCTAATTTATCAATTAACTGGAATATTATCACCTGCGTATTAGTGTTGATATCTAATTTAACAATTAACTGGAATATTATCACCTGTGTATTAGTGATGATATCTAATTTAACAATTAACTGGAATATTATCACCTGTGTATTAGTGATGATATCTAATTTAACAATTAACTGGAATATTATCACCTGTGTATTAGTGATGATATCTAATTTAACAATTAACTGGAATATTATCACCTGTGTATTAGTGATGACATCCAATTTAACAATTAACTGGAATATTATCACCTGTGTATTAGTGATGATATCTAATTTAACAATTAACTGGAATATTATCACCTGTGTATTAGTGATGACATCTAATTTAACAATTAACTGGAATATTATCACCTGTGTATTAGTGATGACATCTAAATTAACAATTAACTGGATTATCACCTGTGTATTAGTGATGATATCTAATTTAACAATTAACTGGAATATTATCACCTGTGTATTAGTGATGATATCTAATTTAACAATTAACTGGAATATTATCCCCTGTGTATTAGTGATGACATCTAATTTAACAATTAACTGGAATATTATCACCTGTGTATTAGTGATGACATCTAATTTAACAATTAACTGGAATATTATCACCTGTGTATTAGTGATGACATCTAATTTAACAATTAACTGGAATATTATCCCCTGTGTATTAGTGATGACATCTAATTTAACAATTAACTGGAATATTATCCCCTGTGTATTAGTGATGATATCTAATTTAACAATTAACTGGAATATTATCACCTGTGTATTAGTGATGATATCTAATTTAACAATTAACTGGAATATTATCACCTGTGTATTAGTGATGATATCTAATTTAACAATTAACTGGAATATTATCACCTGTGTATTAGAGATGATATCTAATTTAACAATTAACTGGAATATTATCCCCTGTGTATTAGTGATGACATCTAATTTAACAATTAACTGGAATATTATCACCTGCGTATTAGTGATGACATCTAATTTAACAATTAACTGGAATATTATCACCTGTGTATTAGTGATGACATCTAATTTAACAATTAACTGGAATATTATCCCCAGTGTATTAGTGATGACATCTAATTTAACAATTAACTGGAATATTATCCCCTGTGTATTAGTGATGATATCTAATTTAACAATTAACTGGAATATTATCACCTGTGTTTTAGCGATGATATCTAATTGAACAATTAACTGGAATATTATCACCTGTGTATTAGTGATGATAACTAATTTAACAATTAACTGGAATATTATCACCTGTGTATTAGTGATGACATCTAATTTAACAATTAACTGGAATATTATCCCCTGTGTATTAGTGATGATATCTAATTTAACAATTAACTGGAATATTATCACCTGTGTATTTGTGATGATATCTAATTTAACAATTAACTGGAATATTATCACCTGTGTATTAGTGATGATATCTAATTTAACAATTAACTGGAATATTATCACCTGTGTATTAGTGATGACATCTAATTTAACAATTAACTGGAATATTATCACCTGTGTATTAGTGATGACATCTAATTTAACAATTAACTGGAATATTATCACCTGTGTATTATTGATGACATCTAATTTAACAATTAACTGGAATATTATCACCTGTGTATTAGTGATGATATCTAATTTAACAATTAACTGGAATATTATCACCTGTGTATTAGTGATGATATCTAATTTAACAATTAACTGGAATATTATCACCTGTGTATTAGTGATGATATCTAATTTAACAATTAACTGGAATATTATCACCTGCGTATTAGTGATGACATCTAATTTATCAATTAACTGGAATATTGTCACCTGCGTATTAGTGATGATATCTAATTTAACAATTAACTGGAATATTATCACCTGTGTATTAGTGATGATATCTAATTTAACAATTAACTGGAATATTATCACCTGTGTATTAGTGATGATATATAATTTAACAATTAACTGGAATATTATCACCTGTGTATTAGTGATGATATCTAATTTAACAATTAACTGGAATATTATCACCTGTGTATTAGTGATGTCATCTAATTTAACAATTTACTGGAATATTATCACCTGTGTATTAGTGATGACATCTAATTTAACAATTAACTGGAATATTATCACCTGTGTATTAGTGAAGACATCTAATTTAACAATTAACTGGAATATTATCACCTGTGTATTAGTGATGATATCTAATTTAACAATTAACTGGAATATTATCACCTGTGTATTAGTGATGATATCTAATTTAACAATTAACTGGAATATTATCACCTGTGTATTAGTGATGATATCTAATTTAACAATTAACTGGAATATTATCCCCTGTGTATTAGTGATGACATCTAATTTAACAATTAACTGGAATATTATCACCTGTGTATTAGTGATGACATCTAATTTAACAATTAACCGGAATATTATCACCTGTGTATTAGTGATGACATCTAATTTAACAATTAACTGGAATATTATCCCCTGTGTATTAGTGATGACATCTAATTTAACAATTAACTGGAATATTATCCCCTGTGTATTAGTGATGACATCTAATTTAACAATTAACTGGAATATTATCACCTGTGTATTAGTGATGATATCTAATTTAACAATTAACTGGAATATTATCACCTGTGTATTAGTGATGACATCTAATTTAATAATTAACTGGAATATTATCCCCTGTGTATTAGTGATGACATCTAATTTAACAATTAACTGGAATATTATCACCTGTGTATTAGTGATGATATCTAATTTAACAATTAACTGGAATATTATCACCTGTGTATTAGTGATGATATCTAACTTAACAATTAACTGGAATATTATCACCTGTGTATTAGTGATGATAACTAATTTAACAATTAACTGGAATATTATCACCTGCGTATTAGTGATGACATCTAATTTAACAATTAACTGGAATATTATCACCTGTGTATTAGTGATGACATCTAATTTAACAATTAACTGGAATATTATCCCCAGTGTATTAGTGATGACATCTAATTTAACAATTAACTGGAATATTATCCCCTGTGTATTAGTGATGATATCTAATTTAACAATTAACTGGAATATTATCACCTGTGTTTTAGTGATGATATCTAATTGAAAAATTAACTGGAATATTATCACCTGTGTATTAGTGATGATAACTAATGTAACAATTAACTGGAATATTATCACCTGTGTATTAGTGATGACATCTAATTTATCAATTAACTGGAATATTATCCCCTGTGTATTAGTGATGATATCTAATTTAACAATTAACTGGAATATTATCACCTGTGTATTTGTGATGATATCTAATTTAACAATTAACTGGAATATTATCACCTGTGTATTAGTGATGATATCTAATTTAACAATTAACTGGAATATTATCACCTGTGTATTAGTGATGACATCTAATTTAACAATTAACTGGAATATTATCACCTGTGTATTAGTGATGACATCTAATTTAACAATTAACTGGAATATTATCACCTGTGTATTATTGATGACATCTAATTTTACAATTAACTGGAATATTATCACCTGTGTATTAGTGATGATATCTAATTTAACAATTAACTGGAATATTATCACCTGTGTATTAGTGATGATATCTAATTTAACAATTAACTGGAATATTATCACCTGCGTATTAGTGATGACATCTAATTTATCAATTAACTGGAATATTGTCACCTGCGTATTAGTGATGATATCTAATTTAACAATTAACTGGAATATTATCACCTGTGTATTAGTGATGATATCTAATTTAACAATTAACTGGAATATTATCACCTGTGTATTAGTGATGATATCTAATTTAACAATTAACTGGAATATTATCACCTGCGTATTAGTGATGACATCTAATTTATCAATTAACTGGAATATTGTCACCTGCGTATTAGTGATGATATCTAATTTAACAATTAACTGGAATATTATCACCTGTGTATTAGTGATGATATCTAATTTAACAATTAACTGGAATATTATCAGCTGTGTATTAGTGATGATATCTAATTTAACAATTAACTGGAATATTATCACCTGTGTATTAGTGATGATATCTAATTTAACAATTAACTGGAATATTATCACCTGTGTATTAGTGATGTCATCTAATTTAACAATTAACTGGAATATTATCACCTGTGTATTAGTGATGATATCTAATTTAAGAATTAACTGGAATATTATCACCTGTGTATTAGTGATGACATCTAATTTAACAATTAACTGGAATATTATCACCTGTGTATTAGTGATGACATCTAATTTAACAATTAACTGGAATATTATCACCTGTGTATTAGTGATGATATCTAATTTAACAATTAACTGGAATATTATCACCTGTGTATTAGTGATGATATCTAATTTAACAATTAACTGGAATATTATCACCTGTGTATTAGTGATGATATCTAATTTAACAATTAACTGGAATATTATCCCCTGTGTATTAGTGATGACATCTAATTTAACAATTAACTGGAATATTATCACCTGTGTATTAGTGATGACATCTAATTTAACAATTAACCGGAATATTATCACCTGTGTATTAGTGATGATATCTAATTTAACAATTAACTGGAATATTATCTCCTGTGTCTTAGTGATGATATCTAATTTAATAATTAACTGGAATATTATCACCTGTGTATTAGTGATGATATCTAATTTAACAATTAACTGGAATATTATCACCTGCGTATTAGTGATGATATCTAATTTAACAATTAACTGGAATATTATCACCTGCGTATTAGTGATGATATCTAATTTAACAATTAACTGGAATATCATCACCTGCGTATTGGTGATGATATCTAATTTCACAATTAACTGGAATATTATCACCTGTGTATTGGTGATGATATCTAATTTAACAATTAACTGGAATATTATCACCTGTGTATTAGTGATGATATCTAATTTAACAATTAACTGGAATATTATCACCTGTGTATTAGTGATGATATCTAATTTAACAATTAACTGGAATATTATCACCTGCGTATTAGTGATGATATCTAATTTAACAATTAACTGGAATATTATCACCTGCGTACTGGTGATGATATCTAATTTAACAATTAACTGGAATATTATCACCTGTGTATTAGTGATGATATCTAATTTAACAATTAACTGGAATATTATCACCTGTGTATTAGTGATGACATCTAATTTAACAATTAACTGGAATATTATCACCTGCGTACTGGTGATGATATCTAATTTAACAATTAACTGGAATATTATCACCTGTGTATTAGTGATGACATCTAATTTAACAATTAACTGGAATATTATCACCTGTGTATTAGTGATGACATCTAATTTAACAATTAACTGGAATATTATCACCTGCGTATTGGTGATGATATCTAATTTAACAATTAACTGGAATATTATCACCAGTGTATCTTTGATGATATCTAATTTAACAATTAACTGGAATATTATCACCTGCGTATTAGTGATGATATCTAATTTAACAATTAACTGGAATATTATCACCTGCGTACTGGTGATGATATCTAATTTAACAATTAACTGGAATATTATCACCTGTGTATTAGTGATGACATCTAATTTAACAATTAACTGGAATATTATCACCTGTGTATTAGTGATGACATCTAATTTAACAATTAACTGGAATATTATCACCAGTGTATCTTTGATGATATCTAATTTAACAATTAACTGGAATATTATCACCTGTGTATTAGTGATGATATCTAATTTAACAATTAACTGGAATATTATCCCCTGTGTATTAGTGATGACATCTAATTTAACAATTAACTGGAATATTATCACCTGCGTACTGGTGATGACATCTAATTTAACAATTAACTGGAATATTATCACCTGTGTATTAGTGATGATATCTAATTTAACAATTAAAAGGAATATTATCACCTGTGTATTAGTGATGACATCTAATTTAACAATTAACTGGAATATTATCACCTGTGTATTAGTGATGATATCTAATTTAACAATTAACTGGAATATTATCACCTGTGTATTGGTGATGATATCTAATTTAACAATTAACTGGAATATTATCACCTGTGTATTAGTGATGACATCTAATTTAACAATTAACTGGAATATTATCCCCTGTGTATTAGTGATGACATCTAATTTAAGAATCAACTGGAATATTATCACCTGTGTATTAGTGATGACATCTAATTTAACAATTAACTGGAATATTATCACCTGTGTATTAGTGATGACATCTAATTTAACAATTAACTGGAATATTATCACCTGTGTATTAGTGATGATATCTAATTTAACAATTAACTGGAATATTATCACCTGTGTATTAGTGATGATATCTAATTTAACAATTAACTGGAATATTATCACCTGTGTATTAGTGATGATATCTAATTTAACAATTAACTGGAATATTATCCCCTGTGTATTAGTGATGACATCTAATTTAACAATTAACTGGAATATTATCACCTGTGTATTAGTGATGACATCTAATTTAACAATTAACCGGAATATTATCACCTGTGTATTAGTGATGATATCTAATTTAACAATTAACTGGAATATTATCTCCTGTGTCTTAGTGATGATATCTAATTTAATAATTAACTGGAATATTATCACCTGTGTATTAGTGATGATATCTAATTTAACAATTAACTGGAATATTATCACCTGTGTATTAGTGATGATATCTAATTTAACAATTAACTGGAATATTATCACCTGCGTATTAGTGATGATATCTAATTTAACAATTAACTGGAATATCATCACCTGCGTATTGGTGATGATATCTAATTTCACAATTAACTGGAATATTATCACCTGTGTATTGGTGATGATATCTAATTTAACAATTAACTGGAATATTATCATCTGTGTATTAGTGATGATATCTAATTTAACAATTAACTGGAATATTATCACCTGTGTATTAGTGATGATATCTAATTTAACAATTAACTGGAATATTATCACCTGCGTATTAGTGATGATATCTAATTTAACAATTAACTGGAATATTATCACCTGCGTACTGGTGATGATATCTAATTTAACAATTAACTGGAATATTATCACCTGTGTATTAGTGATGATATCTAATTTAACAATTAACTGGAATATTATCACCTGTGTATTAGTGATGACATCTAATTTAACAATTAACTGGAATATTATCACCTGCGTATTGGTGATGATATCTAATTTAACAATTAACTGGAATATTATCACCAGTGTATCTTTGATGATATCTAATTTAACAATTAACTGGAATATTATAACCTGCGTATTAGTGATGATATCTAATTTAACAATTAACTGGAATATTATCACCTGCGTACTGGTGATGATATCTAATTTAACAATTAACTGGAATATTATCACCTGTGTATTAGTGATGACATCTAATTTAACAATTAACTGGAATATTATCACCAGTGTATCTTTGATGATATCTAATTTAACAATTAACTGGAATATTATCACCTGTGTATTAGTGATGATATCTAATTTAACAATTAACTGGAATATTATCCCCTGTGTATTAGTGATGACATCTAATTTAACAATTAACTGGAATATTATCACCTGCGTACTGGTGATGACATCTAATTTAACAATTAACTGGAATATTATCACCTGTGTATTAGTGATGATATCTAATTTAACAATTAAAAGGAATATTATCACCTGTGTATTAGTGATGACATCTAATTTAACAATTAACTGGAATATTATCACCTGTGTATTAGTGATGATATCTAATTTAACAATTAACTGGAATATTATCACCTGTGTATTGGTGATGATATCTAATTTAACAATTAACTGGAATATTATCACCTGTGTATTAGTGATGACATCTAATTTAACAATTAACTGGAATATTATCACCTGTGTATTAGTGATGATATCTAATTTAACAATTAACTGGAATATTATCACCTGTGTATTGGTGATGATATCTAATTTAACAATTAACTGGAATATTATCACCTGTGTATTAGTGATGATATCTAATTTAACAATTAACTGGAATATTATCACCTGTGTATTAGTGATGATATCTAATTTAACAATTAACTGGAATATTATCACCTGCGTATTAGTGATGATATCTAATTTAACAATTAACTGGAATATTATCACCTGCGTACTGGTGATATCTAATTTAACAATTAACTGGAATATTATCACCTGTGTATTAGTGATGACATCTAATTTAACAATTAACTGGAATATTATCACCTGCGTATTGGTGATGATATCTAATTTAACAATTAACTGGAATATTATCACCAGTGCATCTTTGATGATATCTAATTTAACAATTAACTGGAATATTATCACCTGCGTATTAGTGATGATATCTAATTTAACAATTAACTGGAATATTATCACCTGCGTACTGGTGATGATATCTAATTTAACAATTAACTGGAATATTATCACCTGTGTATTAGTGATGACATCTAATTTAACAATTAACTGGAATATTATCACCTGTGTATTAGTGATGATATCTAATTTAACAATTAAAAGGAATATTATCACCTGTGTATTAGTGATGACATCTAATTTAACAATTAACTGGAATATTATCACCTGTGTATTAGTGATGACATCTAATTTAACAATTAACTGGAATATTATCACCTGTGTATTAGTGATGATATCTAATTTAACAATTAACTGGAATATTATCACCTGTGTATTGGTGATGATATCTAATTTAACAATTAACTGGAATATTATCACCTGTGTATTAGTGATGACATCTAATTTAACAATTAACTGGAATATTATCACCTGTGCATTAGTGATGATATCTAATTTAACAATTAACTGGAATATTATCACCTGTGTATTAGTGATGACATTTAATTTAACAATTAACTGGAATATTATCACCTGTGTATTAGTGATGATATCTAATTTAACAATTAACTGGAATATTATCACCTGTGTATTAGTGATGACATCTAATTTAACAATTAACTGGAATATTATCACCTGTGTATTAGTGATGATATCTAATTTAACAATTAACTGGAATATTATCACCTGTATATTAGTGATGATATCTAATTTAACAATTAACTGGAATATTATCACCTGTGTATTAGTGATGACATCTAATTTAACAATTAACTGGAATATTATCACCTGTGTATTAGTGATGACATCTAATTTAACAATTAACTGGAATATTATCACCTGTGTCTTAGTGATGATATCTAATTTAACAATTAACTGGAATATTATCACCTGTGTATTAGTGATGATATCTAATTTAACAATTAACTGGAATATTATCACCTGTGTATTAGTGATGACATCTAATTTAACAATTAACTGGAATATTATCACCTGTGTATTAGTGATGATATCTAATTTAACAATTAACTGGAATATTATCACCTGTGTATTAGTGATGATATCTAATTTAACAATTAACTGGAATATTATCACCTGTGTATTAGTGATGACATCTAATTTAACAATTAACTGGAATATTATCACCTGTGTATTAGTGATGACATCTAATTTAACAATTAACTGGAATATTATCACCTGTGTATTAGTGATGATATCTAATTTAACAATTAACTGGAATATTATCACCTGTGTATTAGTGATGATGTCTAATTTAACAATTAACTGGAATATTATCACCTGTGTATTAGTGATGATATCTAAATTAACAATTAACTGGAATATTATCACCTGTGTATTAGTGATGATATCTAATTTAACAATTAACTGGAATATTATCACCTGTGTATTAGTGATGATATCTAATTTAACAATTTACTGGAATATTATCACCTGTGTATTAGTGATGATATCTAATTTAACAATTAACTGGAATATTATCACCTGTGTATTAGTGATGATATCTAATTTAACAAGTAACTGGAATATTATCACCTGTGTATGAGTTATGATATCTAATTTAACAATTAACTGGAATATTATCACCTGTGTATTCATGATGACATCTAATTTAACAATTAACTGGAATATTATCACCTGTGTATTAGTGATGACATCTAATTTAACAATTAACTGGAATATTATCACCTGTGTATTAGTGATGATATCTAATTTAACAATTAACTGGAATATTATCACCTGTATATTAGTGATGATATCTAATTTAACAATTAACTGGAATATTATCACCTGTGTATTAGTGATGACATCTAATTTAACAATTAACTGGAATATTATCACCTGTGTATTAGTGATGACATCTAATTTAACAATTAACTGGAATATTATCACCTGTGTCTTAGTGATGATATCTAATTGAACAATTAACTGGAATATTATCACCTGTGTATTAGTGATGATATCTAATTTAACAATTAACTGGAATATTATCACCTGTGTATTAGTGATGATATCTAATTTAACAATTAACTGGAATATTATCACCTGTGTATTAGTGATGACATCTAATTTAACAATTAACTGGAATATTATCACCTGTGTATTAGTGATGACATCTAATTTAACAATTAACTGGAATATTATCACCTGTGTATTAGTGATGATATCTAATTTAACAATTAACTGGAATATTATCACCTGTGTATTAGTGATGATGTCTAATTTAACAATTAACTGGAATATTATCACCTGTGTATTAGTGATGATATCTAAATTAACAATTAACTGGAATATTATCACCTGTGTATTAGTGATGATATCTAATTTAACAATTAACTGGAATATTATCACCTGTGTATTAGTGATGATATCTAATTTAACAATTAACTGGAATATTATCACCTGTGTATTAGTGATGATATCTAATTTAACAATTAACTGGAATATTATCACCTGTGTATTAGTGATGATATCTAATTTAACAATTAACTGGAATATTATCACCTGTGTATTAGTGATGATATCTAATTTAACAAGTAACTGGAATATTATCACCTGTGTATGAGTTATGATATCTAATTTAACAATTAACTGGAATATTATCACCTGTGTATTCATGATGACATCTAATTTAACAATTAACTGGAATATTATCACCTGTGTATTAGTGATGACATCAAATTTAACAATTAACTGGAATATTATCCCCTGTGTATTAGTGATGACATCTAATTTAACAATTAACTGGAATATTATCACCTGTGTATTAGTGATGACATCTAATTTAACAATTTACTGGAATATTATCACCTGTGTATTAGTGATGACATCTAATTTAACAATTTACTGGAATATTATCACCTGTGTATTAGTGATGACATCTAATTTAACAATTAACTGGAATATTATCACCTGTGTATTAGTGATGATATCTAATTGAACAATTAACTGGAATATTATCACCTGTGTATTAGTGATGACATCTAATTTAACAATTAACTGGAATATTATCACCTGTGTATTAGTGATGACATCTAATTTAACAATTAACTGGAATATTATCCCCTGTGTATTAGTGATGATATCTAATTTAACAATTAACTGGAATATTATCACCTGTGTATTAGTGATGATATCTAACTTAACAATTAACTGGAATATTATCACCTGTGTATTAGTGATGATATCTAATTTAACAATTAACTGGAATATTATCACCTGTGTATTAGTGATGATATCTAATTTAACAATTAACTGGAATATTATCACCCGTGTATTAGTGATGATATCTAATTTAACAATTAACTGGAATTTTATCACCTGTGTATTAGAGATGATATCTAATTTAACAATTAACTGGAATATTATCACCTGTGTATTAGTGATGATATCTAATTTAACAAGTAACTGGAATATTATCACCTGTGTATTAGTTAGGATATCTAATTTAACAATTAACTGGAATATTATCACCTGTGTATTCATGATGACATCTAATTTAACAATTAACTGGAATATTATCACCTGTGTATTAGTGATGACATCTAATTCAACAATTAACTGGAATATTATCCCCTGTGTAATAGTGATGACATCTAGTTTAACAATTAACTGGAATATTATCCCCTGTGTATTAGTGATGACATCTAATTTAACAATTAACTGGAATATTATCACCTGTGTATTAGTGATGACATCTAATTTAACAATTTACTGGAATATTATCCCCTGTGTATTAGTGATGACATCTAATTTAACAATTAACTGGAATATTATCACCTGTGTATTAGTGATGATATCTAATTTAACAAGTAACTGGAATATTATCACCTGTGTATTCGTGATGACATCTAATTTAACAATTAACTGGAATATTATCACCTGTGTATTAGTGATGACATCTAATTTAACAATTAACTGGAATATTATCCACTGTGTATTAGTGATGATATCTAATTTAACAATTAACTGGAATATTATCACCTGTATATTAGTGATGACATCTAACTTAACAATTAACTGGAATATTATCACCTGTGTATTAGTGATGATATCTAATTTAACAATTAACTGGAATATTATCACCTGTGTATTAGTGTTGACATCTAATTTAACAATTAACTGGAATATTATCACCTGTGTATTAGTGACGACATCTAATTTAACAATTAACTGGAATATTATCCCCTGTGCATTAGTGACGATATCTAATTTAACAATTAACTGGAATATTATCACCTGCGTATTAGTGATGATATCTAATTTAACAATTAACTGGAATATTATCACCTGCGTATTGGTGATGATATCTAATTTAACAATTAACTGGAATATTGTCTCCTGTGTCTTAGTGATGATATCTAATTTAATAATTAACTGGAATATTATCACCTGTGTATTAGTGATGATATCTAATTTAACAATTAACTGGAACATTATCCCCTGTGTATTAGTGATGATATCTAATTTAACAATTAACTGGAATATTATCACCTGTGTATTAGTGATGATATCTAATTTAACAATTAACTGGAATATTATCACCTGTGTATTAGTGATGATATCTAATTTAACAAGTAACTGGAATATTATCACCTGTGTATTAGTTATGATATCTAATTTAACAATTAACTGGAATATTATCACCTGTGTATTCATGATGACATCTAATTTAACAATTAACTGGAATATTATCACCTGTGTATTAGTGATGACATCTAATTCAACAATTAACTGGAATATTATCCCCTGTGTAATAGTGATGACATCTAGTTTAACAATTAACTGGAATATTATCCCCTGTGTATTAGTGATGACATCTAATTTAACAATTAACTGGAATATTATCACCTGTGTATTAGTGATGACATCTAATTTAACAATTTACTGGAATATTATCCCCTGTGTATTAGTGATGACATCTAATTTAACAATTAACTGGAATATTATCACCTGTGTATTAGTGATGATATCTAATTTAACAAGTAACTGGAATATTATCAACTGTGTATTCGTGATGACATCTAATTTAACAATTAACTGGAATATTATCACCTGTGTATTAGTGATGACATCTAATTTAACAATTAACTGGAATATTATCCACTGTGTATTAGTGATGATATCTAATTTAACAATTAACTGGAATATTATCACCTGTATATTAGTGATGACATCTAACTTAACAATTAACTGGAATATTATCACCTGTGTATTAGTGATGATATCTAATTTAACAATTAACTGGAATATTATCACCTGTGTATTAGTGTTGACATCTAATTTAACAATTAACTGGAATATTATCACCTGTGTATTAGTGACGACATCTAATTTAACAATTAACTGGAATATTATCCCCTGTGCATTAGTGACGATATCTAATTTAACAATTAACTGGAATATTATCACCTGCGTATTAGTGATGATATCTAATTTAACAATTAACTGGAATATTATCACCTGCGTATTGGTGATGATATCTAATTTAACAATTAACTGGAATATTATCACCTGTGTATTAGTGATGATATCTAATTTAACAATTAACTGGAATATTATCACCTGTATATTAGTGATGACATCTAACTTAACAATTAACTGGAATATTATCACCTGCGTATTAGTGATGATATCTAATTTAACAATTAACTGGAATATTATCACCTGCGTATTGGTGATGATATCTAATTTAACAATTAACTGGAATATTATCACCTGTGTATTAGTGATGATATCTAATTTAACAATTAACTGGAACATTATCCCCTGTGTATTAGTGATGATATCTAATTTAACAATTAACTGGAATATTATCACCTGTGTATTAGTGATGATATCTAATTTAACAATTAACTGGAATATTATCACCTGTGTATTAGTGATGATATCTAATTTAACAATTAACTGGAATATTATCCCCTGTGTATTAGTGATGATATCTAATTTAACAATTAACTGGAATATTATCACCTGTGTATTAGTGATGACATCTAATTTAACAATTAACTGGAATATTATCACCTGTGTATTAGTCATGATATCTAATTTAACAATTAACTGGAATATTATCACCTGTGTATTAGTGATGATATCTAATTTAACAATTAACTGGAATATTATCACCTGTGTATTAGTGATGATATCTAATTTAACAATTAACTGGAATATTATCACCTGTGTATTAGTGATGATATCTAATTTAACAATTTACTGGAATATTATCACCTGTGTATTAGTGATGATATCTAATTTAACAATTAACTGGAATATTATCACCTGTGTATTAGTGATGACATCTAATTTAACAATTAACTGGAATATTATCACCTGTGTATTAGTGATGACATCTAATTTAACAATTAACTGGAATATTATCACCTGTGTATTAGTGATGATATCTAATTTAACAATTAACTGGAATATTATCCCCTGTGTATTAGTGATGATATCTAATTTAACAAATAACTGGAATATTATCACCTGTGTATTAGTGATGATATCTAAATTAACAATTAACTGGAATATTATCACCTGTGTATTAGTGATGATATCTAATTTAACAATTAACTGGAATATTATCACCTGTGTATTAGTGATGATATCTAATTTAACAATTAACTGGAATATTATCACCTGTGTATTAGTGATGATATCTAATTTAACAATTAACTGGAATATTATCACCTGTGTATTAGTGATGATATCTAATTTAACAATTAACTGGAATATTATCACCTGTGTATTAGTGATGATATCTAATTTAACAATTAACTGGAATATTACCACCTGTGTATTAGTGATGATATCTAATTTAACTAGTAACAGGAATATTATCACCTGTGTATTAGTTATGATATCTAATTTAACAATTAACTGGAATATTATCACCTGTGTATTCATGATGACATCTAATTTAACAATTAACTGGAATATTATCACCTGTGTATTAGTGATGACATCTAATTTAACAATTAACTGGAATATTATCCCCTGTGTATTAGTGATGACATCTAATTTAACAATTAACTGGAATATTATCCCCTGTGTATTAGTGATGACATCTAATTTAACAATTAACTGGAATATTATCACCTGTGTATTAGTGATGACATCTAATTTAACAATTTACTGGAATATTATCACCTGTGTATTAGTGATGACATCTAATTTAACAATTAACTGGAATATTATCACCTGTGTATTAGTGATGATATCTAATTTAACAATTAACTGGAATATTATCACCTGAGTATTAGTGATGACATCTAATTTAACAATTAACTGGAATATTATCACCTGTGTATTAGTGATGATATCTAATTTAACAAGTAACTGGAATATTATCACCTGTGTATTCGTGATGACATCTAATTTAACAATTAACTGGAATATTATCACCTGCGTATTAGTGATGATATCTAATTTAACAATTAACTGGAATATTATCACCTGCGTATTGGTGATGATATCTAATTTAACAATTAACTGGAATATTATCTCCTGTGTCTTAGTGATGATATCTAATTTAATAATTAACTGGAATATTATCACCTGTGTATTAGTGATGATATCTAATTTAACAATTAACTGGAATATTATCACCTGTGTATTAGTGATGATATCTAATTTAACAATTAACTGGAACATTATCCCCTGTGTATTAGTGATGATATCTAATTTAACAATTAACTGGAATATTATCACCTGTGTATTAGTGATGATATCTAATTTAACAATTAACTGGAATATTATCACCTGTGTATTAGTGATGATATCTAATTTAACAATTAACTGGAATATTATCCCCTGTGTATTAGTGATGATATCTAATTTAACAATTAACTGGAATATTATCACCTGTGTATTAGTGATGACATCTAATTTAACAATTAACTGGAATATTATCACCTGTGTATTAGTCATGATATCTAATTTAACAATTAACTGGAATATTATCACCTGTGTATTAGTGATGATATCTAATTTAACAATTAACTGGAATATTATCACCTGTGTATTAGTGATGATATCTAATTTAACAATTAACTGGAATATTATCCCCTGTGTATTAGTGATGATATCTAATTTAACAATTAACTGGAATATTATCACCTGTGTATTAGTGATGATATCTAATTTAACAATTAACTGGAATATTATCACCTGTGTATTAGTGATGACATCTAATTTAACAATTAACTGGAATATTATCACCTGTGTATTAGTGATGACATCTAATTTAACAATTAACTGGAATATTATCACCTGTGTATTAGTGATGATATCTAATTTAACAATTAACTGGAATATTATCACCTGTGTATGAGTGATGATATCTAATTTAACAAATAACTGGAATATTATCACCTGTGTATTAGTGATGATATCTAAATTAACAATTAACTGGAATATTATCACCTGTGTATTAGTGATGATATCTAATTTAACAATTAACTGGAATATTATCACCTGTGTATTAGTGATGATATCTAATTTAACAATTAACTGGAATATTATCACCTGTGCATTAGTGATGATATCTAATTTAACAATTAACTGGAATATTATCACCTGTGTATTAGTGATGATATCTAATTTAACAATTAACTGGAATATTATCACCTGTGTATTAGTGATGATATCTAATTTAACAATTAACTGGAATATTACCACCTGTGTATTAGTGATGATATCTAATTTAACAAGTAACAGGAATATTATCACCTGTGTATTAGTTATGATATCTAATTTAACAATTAACTGGAATATTATCACCTGTGTATTCATGATGACATCTAATTTAACAATTAACTGGAATATTATCACCTGTGTATTAGTGATGACATCTAATGTAACAATTAACTGGAATATTATCACCTGTGTATTAGTGATGATATCTAATTTAACAATTAACTGGAATATTATCACCTGTGTATTAGTGATGACATCTAATTTAACAATTAACTGGAATATTATCACCTGTGTATTAGTGATAACATCTAATTTAACAATTAACTGGAATATTATCCCCTGTGTATTAGTGATGATATCTAATTTAACAATTAACTGGAATATTATCACCTGTATATTAGTGATGACATCTAATTTAACAATTAACTGTAATATTATCACCTGTGTATTAGTGATGATATCTAATTTAACAATTAACTGGAATATTATCAACTGTGTATTAGTGATGATATCTAATTTAACAATTAACTGGAATATTATCACCTGTGTATTAGTGATGATATCTAATTTAACAATTAACTGGAATATTATCACCTGTGTATTAGAGATGATATCTAATTTAACAATTAACTGGAATATTATCACCTGTGTATTAGTTATGATATCTAATTTAACAATTAACTGGAATATTATCACCTGTGTATTCATGATGACATCTAATTTAACAATTAACTGGAATATTATCACCTGTGTATTAGTGATGACATCTAATTTAACAATTAACTGGAATATTATCCCCTGTGTATTAGTGATGACATCTAATTTAACAATTAACTGGAATATTATCACCTGTGTATTAGTGATGACATCTAATTTAACAATTTACTGGAATATTATCACCTGTGTATTAGTGATGACATCTAATTTAACAATTAACTGGAATATTATCACCTGTGTATTAGTGATGATATCTAATTTAACAATTAACTGGAATATTATCACCTGTGTATTAGTGATGACATCTAATTTAACAATTAACTGGAATATTATCACCTGTGTATTAGTGATGACATCTAATTTAACAATTAACTGGAATATTATCACCTGTGTATTAGTGATGATATCTAATTTAACAATTAACTGGAATATTATCACCTGTGTATTAGCGATGACATCTAATTTAACAATTAACTGGAATATTATCACCTGTGTATTAGTGATAACATCTAATTTAACAATTAACTGGAATATTAACCCCTGTGTATTAGTGATGATATCTAATTTAACAATTAACTGGAATATTATCACCTGTGTATTAGCGATGACATCTAATTTAACAATTAACTGGAATATTATCACCTGTGTATTAGTGATAACATCTAATTTAACAATTAACTGGAATATTAACCCCTGTGTATTAGTGATGATATCTAATTTAACAATTAACTGGAATATTATCACCTGTGTATTCATGATGACATCTAATTTAACAATTAACTGGAATATTATCACCTGTGTATTAGTGATGACATCTAATTTAACAATTAACTGGAATATTATCACCTGTGTATTAGTGATGACATCTAATTTAACAATTAACTGGAATATTATCCCCTGTGTATTAGTGATGACATCTAATTTAACAATTAACTGGAATATTATCACCTGTGTATTAGTGATGACATCTAATTTAACAATTTACTGGAATATTATCACCTGTGTATTAGTGATGACATCTAATTTAACAATTAACTGGAATATTATCACCTGTGTATTAGTGATGATATCTAATTTAACAATTAACTGGAATATTATCACCTGTGTATTAGTGATGACATCTAATTTAACAATTAACTGGAATATTATCACCTGTGTATTAGTGATGACATCTAATTTAACAATTAACTGGAATATTATCACCTGTGTATTAGTGATGATATCTAATTTAACAATTAACTGGAATATTATCACCTGTGTATTAGCGATGACATCTAATTTAACAATTAACTGGAATATTATCACCTGTGTATTAGTGATAACATCTAATTTAACAATTAACTGGAATATTAACCCCTGTGTATTAGTGATGATATCTAATTTAACAATTAACTGGAATATTATCACCTGTGTATTCATGATGACATCTAATTTAACAATTAACTGGAATATTATCACCTGTGTATTAGTGATGACATCTAATTTAACAATTAACTGGAATATTATCACCTGTGTATTAGTGATGATATCTAATTTAACAATTAACTGGAATATTATCCCCTGTGTATTAGTGATGACATCTAATTTAACAATTAACTGGAATATTATCACCTGTGTATTAGTGATGACATCTAATTTAACAATTTACTGGAATATTATCACCTGTGTAAAATTGCCCAGGTTTAGAGATACAGCACTGAAACAGGCCCTTCGGCCCACCGAGTCTGTGCCGAACATCAACCACCCATTTATACTAATCCTACACTAATCCCATATTCCTACCAAACATCCCCACCTGTCCCTATATTTCCCTACCACCTACCTATACTAGTGACAATTTATAATGGCCAATTTACCTATCAACCTGCAAGTCTTTTGGCTTGTGGGAGGAAACCGGAGCACCCGGAGAAAACCCACGCAGACACAGGGAGATCTTGCAAACTCCACACAGGCAGTACCCGGAATCGAACCCGGGTCCCTGGAGCTGTGAGGCTGCGGTGCTAACCACTGCACCACTGTGCCGCCCAGCGTGTATCCCAGCGTGTATTAGTGATGACATTTAATTTAACAATTAACTGGAATATTATCACCTGTTTATTAGTGATGATATCTAATTTAACAATTAACTGGAATATCATCACCTGTGTATTAGTGATGACATCTAATTTAACAATTAACTGGAATATTATCACCTGTGTATTAGTGATGACATCGAATTTAACAATTAACTGGAATATTATCCCCTGTGTATCAGTGATGATATCTAATTTAACAATTAACTGGAATATTATCACCTGTATATTAGTGATGACATCTAATTTAACAATTAACTGGAATATTATCACCTGTGTATTAGTGATGATATCTAATTTAACAATTAACTGGAATATTATCACCTGTGTATTAGTGATGACATCTAATTTAACAATTAACTGGAATATTATCACCTGTGTATTAGTGACGACATCTAATTTAACAATTAACTGGAATATTATCCCCTGTGCATTAGTGACGATATCTAATTTAACAATTAACTGGAATATTATCACCTGCGTATTAGTGATGATATCTAATTTAACAATTAACTGGAATATTATCACCTGCGTATTGGTGATGATATCTAATTTAACAATTAACTGGAATATTATCACCTGTGTCTTAGTGATGATATCTAATTTAATAATTAACTGGAATATTATCACCTGTGTATTAGTGATGATATCTAATTTAACAATTAACTGGAATATTATCACCTGCGTATTAGTGATGATATCTAATTTAACAATTAACTGGAATATTATCACCTGCGTATTGGTGATGATATCTAATTTAACAATTAACTGGAATATTATCTCCTGTGTCTTAGTGATGATATCTAATTTAATAATTAACTGGAATATTATCACCTGTGTATTAGTGATGATATCTAATTTAACAATTAACTGGAATATTATCACCTGTGTATTAGTGATGATATCTAATTTAACAATTAACTGGAACATTATCCCCTGTGTATTAGTGATGATATCTAATTTAACAATTAACTGGAATATTATCACCTGTGTATTAGTGATGATATCTAATTTAACAATTAACTGGAATATTATCACCTGTGTATTAGTGATGATATCTAATTTAACAATTAACTGGAATATTATCCCCTGTGTATTAGTGATGATATCTAATTTAACAATTAACTGGAATATTATCACCTGTGTATTAGTGATGACATCTAATTTAACAATTAACTGGAATATTATCACCTGTGTATTAGTCATGATATCGAATTTAACAATTAACTGGAATATTATCACCTGTGTATTAGTGATGATATCTAATTTAACAATTAACTGGAATATTATCACCTGTGTATTAGTGATGATATCTAATTTAACAATTAACTGGAATATTATCCCCTGTGTATTAGTGATGATATCTAATTTAACAATTAACTGGAATATTATCACCTGTGTATTAGTGATGATATCTAATTTAACAATTAACTGGAATATTATCACCTGTGTATTAGTGATGACATCTAATTTAACAATTAACTGGAATATTATCACCTGTGTATTAGTGATGACATCTAATTTAACAATTAACTGGAATATTATCACCTGTGTATTAGTGATGATATCTAATTTAACAATTAACTGGAATATTATCACCTGTGTATTAGTGATGATATCTAATTTAACAAATAACTGGAATATTATCACCTGTGTATTAGTGATGATATCTAAATTAACAATTAACTGGAATATTATCACCTGTGTATTAGTGATGATATCTAATTTAACAATTAACTGGAATATTATCACCTGTGTATTAGTGATGATATCTAATTTAACAATTAACTGGAATATTATCACCTGTGTATTAGTGATGATATCTAATTTAACAATTAACTGGAATATTATCACCTGTGTATTAGTGATGATATCTAATTTAACAATTAACTGGAATATTATCACCTGTGTATTAGTGATGATATCTAATTTAACAATTAACTGGAATATTACCACCTGTGTATTAGTGATGATATCTAATTTAACAAGTAACTGGAATATTATCACCTGTGTATTAGTTATGATATCTAATTTAACAATTAACTGGAATATTATCACCTGTGTATTCATGATGACATCTAATTTAACAATTAACTGGAATATTATCACCTGTGTATTAGTGATGACATCTAATTTAACAATTAACTGGAATATTATCCCCTGTGTATTAGTGATGACATCTAATTTAACAATTAACTGGAATATTATCCCCTGTGTATTAGTGATGACATCTAATTTAACAATTAACTGGAATATTATCACCTGTGTATTAGTGATGACATCTAATTTAACAATTTACTGGAATATTATCACCTGTGTATTAGTGATGACATCTAATTTAACAATTAACTGGAATATTATCACCTGTGTATTAGTGATGATATCTAATTTAACAATTAACTGGAATATTATCACCTGTGTATTAGTGATGACATCTAATTTAACAATTAACTGGAATATTATCACCTGTGTATTAGTGATAACATCTAATTTAACAATTAACTGGAATATTATCCCCTGTGTATTAGTGATGATATCTAATTTAACAATTAACTGGAATATTATCACCTGTATATTAGTGATGACATCTAATTTAACAATTAACTGTAATATTATCACCTGTGTATTAGTGATGATATCTAATTTAACAATTAACTGGAATATTATCACCTGTGTATTAGTGATGATATCTAATTTAACAATTTACTGGAATATTATCACCTGTGTATTAGTGATGATATCTAATTTAACAATTAACTGGAATATTATCACCTGTGTATTAGAGATGATATCTAATTTAACAATTAACTGGAATATTATCACCTGTGTATTAGTTATGATATCTAATTTAACAATTAACTGGAATATTATCACCTGTGTATTCATGATGACATCTAATTTAACAATTGACTGGAATATTATCACCTGTGTATTAGTGATGACATCTAATTTAACAATTAACTGGAATATTATACCCTGTGTAATAGTGATGACATCTAATTTAACAATTAACTGGAATATTATACCCTGTGTATTAGTGATGACATCTAATTTAACAATTAACTGGAATATTATCACCTGTGTATTAGTGATGACATCTAATTTAACAATTTACTGGAATATTATCGCCTGTGTATTAGTGATGACATCTAATTTAACAATTAACTGGAATATTATCACCTGTGTATTAGTGATGATATCTAATTTAACAATTAACTGGAATATTATCACCTGTGTATTAGTGATGACATCTAATTTAACAATTAACTGGAATATTATCACCTGTGTATTAGTGATGATATCTAATTTAACAATTAACTGGAATATTATCACCTGTGTATTAGCGATGACATCTAATTTAACAATTAACTGGAATATTATCACCTGTGTATTAGTGATAACATCTAATTTAACAATTAACTGGAATATTATCCCCTGTGTATTGGTGATGATATCTAATTTAACAATTAACTGGAATATTATCACCTGTATATTAGTGATGACATCTAATTTAACAATTAACTGTAATATTATCACCTGTGTATTAGTGATGACATCTAATTTAACAATTAACTGGAATATTATCACCTGTGTATTAGTGATGATATCTAATTTAACAATTTACTGGAATATTATCACCTGTGTATTAGTGATGATATCTAATTTAACAATTAACTGGAATATTATCACCTGTGTATTAGAGATGATATCTAATTTAACAATTAACTGGAATATTATCACCTGTGTATTAGTTATGATATCTAATTTAACAATTAACTGGAATATTATCACCTGTGTATTAGTGATGACATCTAATTTAACAATTAACTGGAATATTATCCCCTGTGTAATAGTGATGACATCTAATTTAACAATTAACTGGAATATTATCCCCTGTGTATTAGTGATGACATCTAATTTAACAATTAACTGGAATATTATCACCTGTGTATTAGTGATGACATCTAATTTAACAATTTACTGGAATATTATCACCTGTGTATTAGTGATGACATCTAATTTAACAATTAACTGGAATATTATCACCTGTGTATTAGTGATGATATCTAATTTAACAATTAACTGGAATATTATCACCTGTGTATTAGTGATGACATCTAATTTAACAATTAACTGGAATATTATCACCTGTGTATTAGTGATGACATCGAATTTAACAATTTACTGGAATATTATCACCTGTGTATTAGTGATGATATCTAATTTAACAATTAACTGGAATATTATCACCTGTGTATTAGAGATGATATCTAATTTAACAATTAACTGGAATATTATCACCTGTGTATTAGTTATGATATCTAATTTAACAATTAACTGGAATATTATCACCTGTGTATTCATGATGACATCTAATTTAACAATTAACTGGAATATTATCACCTGTGTATTAGTTATGATATCTAATTTAACAATTAACTGGAATATTATCACCTGTGTATTCATGATGACATCTAATTTAACAATTAACTGGAATATTATCACCTGTGTATTAGTGATGACATCTAATTTAACAATTAACTGGAATATTATCCCCTGTGTAATAGTGATGACATCTAATTTAACAATTAACTGGAATATTATCCCCTGTGTATTAGTGATGACATCTAATTTAACAATTAACTGGAATATTATCACCTGTGTATTAGTGATGACATCTAATTTAACAATTTACTGGAATATTATCACCTGTGTATTAGTGATGACATCTAATTTAACAATTAACTGGAATATTATCACCTGTGTATTAGTGATGATATCTAATTTAACAATTAACTGGAATATTATCACCTGTGTATTAGTGATGACATCTAATTTAACAATTAACTGGAATATTATCACCTGTGTATTAGTGATGACATCGAATTTAACAATTAACTGGAATATTATCCCCTGTGTATTAGTGATGATATCTAAATTAACAATTAACTGGAATATTATCACCTGTGTATTAGTGATGATATCTAATTTAACAATTAACTGGAATATTATCACCTGTGTATTAGTGATGATATCTAATTTAACAATTAACTGGAATATTATCACCTGTGTATTAGTGATGATATCTAATTTAACAATTAACTGGAATATTATCACCTGTGTATTAGTGATGATATCTAATTTAACAATTAACTGGAATATTATCACCTGTGTATTAGTGATGATATCTAATTTAACAATTAACTGGAATATTACCACCTGTGTATTAGTGATGATATCTAATTTAACAAGTAACTGGAATATTATCACCTGTGTATTAGTTATGATATCTAATTTAACAATTAACTGGAATATTATCACCTGTGTATTCATGATGACATCTAATTTAACAATTAACTGGAATATTATCACCTGTGTATTAGTGATGACATCTAATTTAACAATTAACTGGAATATTATCCCCTGTGTATTAGTGATGACATCTAATTTAACAATTAACTGGAATATTATCACCTGTGTATTAGTGATGATATCTAATTTAACAATTAACTGGAATATTATCACCTGTGTATTAGTGATGACATCTAATTTAACAATTAACTGGAATATTATCACCTGTGTATTAGTGATAACATCTAATTTAACAATTAACTGGAATATTATCCCCTGTGTATTAGTGATGATATCTAATTTAACAATTAACTGGAATATTATCACCTGTATATTAGTGATGACATCTAATTTAACAATTAACTGGAATATTATCACCTGTGTATTAGTGATGATATCTAATTTAACAATTAACTGGAATATTATCACCTGTGTATTAGTGATGACATCTAATTTAACAATTAACTGGAATATTATCACCTGTGTATTAGTGACGACATCTAATTTAACAATTAACTGGAATATTATCCCCTGTGCATTAGTGACGATATCTAATTTAACAATTAACTGGAATATTATCACCTGCGTATTAGTGATGATATCTAATTTAACAATTAACTGGAATATTATCACCTGCGTATTGGTGATGATATCTAATTTAACAATTAACTGGAATATTATCACCTGTGTCTTAGTGATGATATCTAATTTAATAATTAACTGGAATATTATCACCTGTGTATTAGTGATGATATCTAATTTAACAATTAACTGGAATATTATCACCTGCGTATTAGTGATGATATCTAATTTAACAATTAACTGGAATATTATCACCTGCGTATTGGTGATGATATCTAATTTAACAATTAACTGGAATATTATCTCCTGTGTCTTAGTGATGATATCTAATTTAATAATTAACTGGAATATTATCACCTGTGTATTAGTGATGATATCTAATTTAACAATTAACTGGAATATTATCACCTGTGTATTAGTGATGATATCTAATTTAACAATTAACTGGAACATTATCCCCTGTGTATTAGTGATGATATCTAATTTAACAATTAACTGGAATATTATCACCTGTGTATTAGTGATGATATCTAATTTAACAATTAACTGGAATATTATCACCTGTGTATTAGTGATGATATCTAATTTAACAATTAACTGGAATATTATCCCCTGTGTATTAGTGATGATATCTAATTTAACAATTAACTGGAATATTATCACCTGTGTATTAGTGATGACATCTAATTTAACAATTAACTGGAATATTATCACCTGTGTATTAGTCATGATATCTAATTTAACAATTAACTGGAATATTATCACCTGTGTATTAGTGATGATATCTAATTTAACAATTAACTGGAATATTATCACCTGTGTATTAGTGATGATATCTAATTTAACAATTAACTGGAATATTATCCCCTGTGTATTAGTGATGATATCTAATTTAACAATTAACTGGAATATTATCACCTGTGTATTAGTGATGATATCTAATTTAACAATTAACTGGAATATTATCACCTGTGTATTAGTGATGACATCTAATTTAACAATTAACTGGAATATTATCACCTGTGTATTAGTGATGACATCTAATTTAACAATTAACTGGAATATTATCACCTGTGTATTAGTGATGATATCTAATTTAACAATTAACTGGAATATTATCACCTGTGTATTAGTGATGATATCTAATTTAACAAATAACTGGAATATTATCACCTGTGTATTAGTGATGATATCTAAATTAACAATTAACTGGAATATTATCACCTGTGTATTAGTGATGATATCTAATTTAACAATTAACTGGAATATTATCACCTGTGTATTAGTGATGATATCTAATTTAACAATTAACTGGAATATTATCACCTGTGTATTAGTGATGATATCTAATTTAACAATTAACTGGAATATTATCACCTGTGTATTAGTGATGATATCTAATTTAACAATTAACTGGAATATTATCACCTGTGTATTAGTGATGATATCTAATTTAACAATTAACTGGAATATTACCACCTGTGTATTAGTGATGATATCTAATTTAACAAGTAACTGGAATATTATCACCTGTGTATTAGTTATGATATCTAATTTAACAATTAACTGGAATATTATCACCTGTGTATTCATGATGACATCTAATTTAACAATTAACTGGAATATTATCACCTGTGTATTAGTGATGACATCTAATTTAACAATTAACTGGAATATTATCCCCTGTGTATTAGTGATGACATCTAATTTAACAATTAACTGGAATATTATCCCCTGTGTATTAGTGATGACATCTAATTTAACAATTAACTGGAATATTATCACCTGTGTATTAGTGATGACATCTAATTTAACAATTTACTGGAATATTATCACCTGTGTATTAGTGATGACATCTAATTTAACAATTAACTGGAATATTATCACCTGTGTATTAGTGATGATATCTAATTTAACAATTAACTGGAATATTATCACCTGTGTATTAGTGATGACATCTAATTTAACAATTAACTGGAATATTATCACCTGTGTATTAGTGATAACATCTAATTTAACAATTAACTGGAATATTATCCCCTGTGTATTAGTGATGATATCTAATTTAACAATTAACTGGAATATTATCACCTGTATATTAGTGATGACATCTAATTTAACAATTAACTGTAATATTATCACCTGTGTATTAGTGATGATATCTAATTTAACAATTAACTGGAATATTATCACCTGTGTATTAGTGATGATATCTAATTTAACAATTTACTGGAATATTATCACCTGTGTATTAGTGATGATATCTAATTTAACAATTAACTGGAATATTATCACCTGTGTATTAGAGATGATATCTAATTTAACAATTAACTGGAATATTATCACCTGTGTATTAGTTATGATATCTAATTTAACAATTAACTGGAATATTATCACCTGTGTATTCATGATGACATCTAATTTAACAATTGACTGGAATATTATCACCTGTGTATTAGTGATGACATCTAATTTAACAATTAACTGGAATATTATACCCTGTGTAATAGTGATGACATCTAATTTAACAATTAACTGGAATATTATCCCCTGTGTATTAGTGATGACATCTAATTTAACAATTAACTGGAATATTATCACCTGTGTATTAGTGATGACATCTAATTTAACAATTTACTGGAATATTATCGCCTGTGTATTAGTGATGACATCTAATTTAACAATTAACTGGAATATTATCACCTGTGTATTAGTGATGATATCTAATTTAACAATTAACTGGAATATTATCACCTGTGTATTAGTGATGACATCTAATTTAACAATTAACTGGAATATTATCACCTGTGTATTAGTGATGACATCTAATTTAACAATTAACTGGAATATTATCACCTGTGTATTAGTGATGATATCTAATTTAACAATTAACTGGAATATTATCACCTGTGTATTAGCGATGACATCTAATTTAACAATTAACTGGAATATTATCACCTGTGTATTAGTGATAACATCTAATTTAACAATTAACTGGAATATTATCCCCTGTGTATTGGTGATGATATCTAATTTAGCAATTAACTGGAATATTATCACCTGTATATTAGTGATGACATCTAATTTAACAATTAACTGTAATATTATCACCTGTGTATTAGTGATGACATCTAATTTAACAATTAACTGGAATATTATCACCTGTGTATTAGTGATGATATCTAATTTAACAATTTACTGGAATATTATCACCTGTGTATTAGTGATGATATCTAATTTAACAATTAACTGGAATATTATCACCTGTGTATTAGAGATGATATCTAATTTAACAATTAACTGGAATATTATCACCTGTGTATTAGTTATGATATCTAATTTAACAATTAACTGGAATATTATCACCTGTGTATTAGTGATGACATCTAATTTAACAATTAACTGGAATATTATCCCCTGTGTAATAGTGATGACATCTAATTTAACAATTAACTGGAATATTATCCCCTGTGTATTAGTGATGACATCTAATTTAACAATTAACTGGAATATTATCACCTGTGTATTAGTGATGACATCTAATTTAACAATTTACTGGAATATTATCACCTGTGTATTAGTGATGACATCTAATTTAACAATTAACTGGAATATTATCACCTGTGTATTAGTGATGATATCTAATTTAACAATTAACTGGAATATTATCACCTGTGTATTAGTCATGATATCTAATTTAACAATTAACTGGAATATTATCATCTGTGTATTAGTGATGATATCTAATTTAACAATTAACTGGAATATTATCACCTGTGTATTAGTGATGATATCTAATTTAACAATTAACTGGAATATTATCACCTGTGTATTAGTTATGATATCTAATTTAACAATTAACTGGAATATTATCACCTGTGTATTAGTGATGACATCTAATTTAACAATTAACTGGAATATTATCACCTGTGTATTAGTCATGATATCTAATTTAACAATTAACTGGAATATTATCACCTGTGTATTAGTGATGATATCTAATTTAACAATTAACTGGAATATTATCACCTGTGTATTGGTGATGATATCTAATTTAACAATTAACTGGAATATTATCACCTGTGTATTAGTGATGATATCTAATTTAACAATTAACTGGAATATTATCCCCTGTGTATTAGTGATGACATCTAATTTAACAATTAACTGGAATATTATCACCAGCGTATTGGTGATGATATCTAATTTAACAATTAACTGGAATATTATCACCTGTGTATTAGTGATGATATCTAATTTAACAATTAACTGGAATATTATCCCCTGTGTATTAGTGATGACATCTAATTTAACAATTAACTGGAATATTATCACCTGTGTATTAGTGATGATATCTAATTTAACAATTAACTGGAATATTATCACCTGCGTATTGGTGATGATATCTAATTTAACAATTAACTTGAATATTATCACCTGTGTATTAGTGATGATATCTAATTTAACAATTAACTGGAATATTATCCCCTGTGTATTAGTGATGACATCTAATTTAACAATTAACTGGAATATTATCACCTGTGTATTGGTGATGATATCTAATTTAACAATTAACTGGAATATTATCACCTGTGTATTAGTGATGATATCTAATTTAACAATTAACTGGAATATTATCCCCTGTGTATTAGTGATGACATCTAATTTAACAATTAACTGGAATATTATCACCTGTGTATTAGTGATGATATCTAATTTAACAATTAACTGGAATATTATCACCTGTGTATTAGTGATGATATCTAATTTAACAATTAACTGGAATATTATCACCTGTGTATTAGTGATGATATCTAATTTAACAAGTAACTGGAATATTATCACCTGTGTATTAGTTATGATATCTAATTTAACAATTAGCTGGAATATTATCACCTGTGTATTCATGATGACATCTAATTTAACAATTAACTGGAATATTATCACCTGTGTCTTAGTGATGACATCTAATTTAACAATTAACTGGAATATTATCCCCTGTGTATTAGTGATGACATCTAATTTAACAATTAACTGGAATATTATCCCCTGTGTATTGGTGATGACATCTAATTTAACAATTAACTGGAATATTATCACCTGTGTATTAGTGATGACATCTAATTTAACAATTAACTGGAATATTATCACCTGTGTATTAGTGATGACATCTAATTTAACAATTTACTGGAATATTATCACCTGTGTATTAGTGATGACATCTAATTTAACAATTAACTGGAATATTATCACCTGTGTATTAGTGATGATATCTAATTTAACAATTAACTGGAATATTATCACCTGTGTATTAGTGATGACATCTAATTTAACAATTAACTGGAATATTATCACCTGTGTATTAGTGATAACATCTAATTTAACAATTAACTGGAATATTATCACCTGTGTATTAGTGATGACATCTAATTTAACAATTTACTGGAATATTATCACCTGTGTATTAGTGATGACATCTAATTTAACAATTAACTGGAATATTATCACCTGTGTATTAGTGATGATATCTAATTTAACAATTAACTGGAATATTATCACCTGTGTATTAGTGATGACATCTAATTTAACAATTAACTGGAATATTATCACCTGTGTATTAGCGATGACATCTAATTTAACAATTAACTGGAATATTATCCCCTGTGTATTAGTGATGACATCTAATTTAACAATTAACTGGAATATTATCACCTGTGTATTGGTGATGATATCTAATTTAACAATTAACTGGAATATTATCACCTGTGTATTAGTGATGATATCTAATTTAACAATTAACTGGAATATTATCCCCTGTGTATTAGTGATGACATCTAATTTAACAATTAACTGGAATATTATCACCTGTGTATTAGTGATGATATCTAATTTAACAATTAACTGGAATATTATCACCTGTGTATTAGTGATGATATCTAATTTAACAATTAACTGGAATATTATCACCTGTGTATTAGTGATGATATCTAATTTAACAAGTAACTGGAATATTATCACCTGTGTATTAGTTATGATATCTAATTTAACAATTAACTGGAATATTATCACCTGTGTATTCATGATGACATCTAATTTAACAATTAACTGGAATATTATCACCTGTGTATTAGTGATGACATCTAATTTAACAATTAACTGGAATATTATCCCCTGTGTATTAGTGATGACATCTAATTTAACAATTAACTGGAATATTATCCCCTGTGTATTGGTGATGACATCTAATTTAACAATTAACTGGAATATTATCACCTGTGTATTAGTGATGACATCTAATTTAACAATTAACTGGAATATTATCACCTGTGTATTAGTGATGACATCTAATTTAACAATTTACTGGAATATTATCACCTGTGTATTAGTGATGACATCTAATTTAACAATTAACTGGAATATTATCACCTGTGTATTAGTGATGATATCTAATTTAACAATTAACTGGAATATTATCACCTGTGTATTAGTGATGACATCTAATTTAACAATTAACTGGAATATTATCACCTGTGTATTAGTGATAACATCTAATTTAACAATTAACTGGAATATTATCACCTGTGTATTAGTGATGACATCTAATTTAACAATTTACTGGAATATTATCACCTGTGTATTAGTGATGACATCTAATTTAACAATTAACTGGAATATTATCACCTGTGTATTAGTGATGATATCTAATTTAACAATTAACTGGAATATTATCACCTGTGTATTAGTGATGACATCTAATTTAACAATTAACTGGAATATTATCACCTGTGTATTAGTGATGACATCTAATTTAACAATTAACTGGAATATTATCACCTGTGTATTAGTGATGATATCTAATTTAACAATTAACTGGAATATTATCACCTGTGTATTAGCGATGACATCTAATTTAACAATTAACTGGAATATTATCACCTGTGTATTAGTGATAACATCTAATTTAACAATTAACTGGAATATTATCACCTGTGTATTAGCGATGACATCTAATTTAACAATTAACTGGAATATTATCCCCTGTGTATTAGTGATGATATCTAATTTAACAATTAACTGGAATATTATCACCTGTATATTAGTGATGACATCTAATTTAACAATTAACTGTAATATTATCACCTGTGTATTAGTGATGACATCTAATTTAACAATTAACTGGAATATTATCACCTGTGTATTAGTGATGATATCTAATTTAACAATTTACTGGAATATTATCACCTGTGTATTAGTGATGATATCTAATTTAACAATTAACTGGAATATTATCACCTGTGTATTAGAGATGATATCTAATTTAACAATTAACTGGAATATTATCACCTGTGTATTAGTTATGATATCTAATTTAACAATTAACTGGAATATTATCACCTGTGTATTCATGATGACATCTAATTTAACAATTAACTGTAATATTATCACCTGTGTATTAGTGATGATATCTAATTTAACAATTAACTGGAATATTATCACCTGTGTATTAGTGATGATATCTAATTTAACAATTTACTGGAATATTATCACCTATGTATTAGTGATGATATCTAATTTAACAATTAACTGGAATATTATCACCTGTGTATTAGAGATGATATCTAATTTAACAATTAACTGGAATATTATCACCTGTGTATTAGTTATGATATCTAATTTAACAATTAACTGGAATATTATCACCTGTGTATTCATGATGACATCTAATTTAACAATTAACTGGAATATTATCACCTGTGTATTAGTGATGACATCTAATTTAACAATTAACTGGAATATTATCCCATGTGTAATAGTGATGACATCTAATTTAACAATTAACTGGAATATTATCCCCTGTGTATTAGTGATGACATCTAATTTAACAATTAACTGGAATATTATCACCTGTGTATTAGTGATGATATCTAATTTAACAATTAACTGGAATATTATCCCCTGTGTATTAGTGATGACATCTAATTTAACAATTAACTGGAATATTATCACCTGTGTATTAGTGATGATATCTAATTTAACAATTAACTGGAATATTATCACCTGTGTATTAGTGATGATATCTAATTTAACAATTAACTGGAATAGTATCACCTGTGTATTAGTGATGATATCTAATTTAACAAGTAACTGGAATATTATCACCTGTGTATTAGTTATGATATCTAATTTAACAATTAACTGGAATATTATCACCTGTGTATTCATGATGACATCTAATTTAACAATTAACTGGAATATTATCACCTGTGTATTAGTGATGACATCTAATTTAACAATTAACTGGAATATTATCCCCTGTGTATTAGTGATGACATCTAATTTAACAATTAACTGGAATATTATCCCCTGTGTATTGGTGATGACATCTAATTTAACAATTAACTGGAATATTATCACCTGTGTATTAGTGATGACATCTAATTTAACAATTAACTGGAATATTATCACCTGTGTATTAGTGATGACATCTAATTTAACAATTTACTGGAATATTATCACCTGTGTATTAGTGATGACATCTAATTTAACAATTAACTGGAATATTATCACCTGTGTATTAGTGATGATATCTAATTTAACAATTAACTGGAATATTATCACCTGTGTATTAGTGATGACATCTAATTTAACAATTAACTGGAATATTATCACCTGTGTATTAGTGATAACATCTAATTTAACAATTAACTGGAATATTATCACCTGTGTATTAGTGATGACATCTAATTTAACAATTTACTGGAATATTATCACCTGTGTATTAGTGATGACATCTAATTTAACAATTAACTGGAATATTATCACCTGTGTATTAGTGATGATATCTAATTTAACAATTAACTGGAATATTATCACCTGTGTATTAGTGATGACATCTAATTTAACAATTAACTGGAATATTATCACCTGTGTATTAGTGATGACATCTAATTTAACAATTAACTGGAATATTATCACCTGTGTATTAGTGATGATATCTAATTTAACAATTAACTGGAATATTATCACCTGTGTATTAGCGATGACATCTAATTTAACAATTAACTGGAATATTATCACCTGTGTATTAGTGATAACATCTAATTTAACAATTAACTGGAATATTATCACCTGTGTATTAGCGATGACATCTAATTTAACAATTAACTGGAATATTATCCCCTGTGTATTAGTGATGATATCTAATTTAACAATTAACTGGAATATTATCACCTGTATATTAGTGATGACATCTAATTTAACAATTAACTGTAATATTATCACCTGTGTATTAGTGATGACATCTAATTTAACAATTAACTGGAATATTATCACCTGTGTATTAGTGATGATATCTAATTTAACAATTTACTGGAATATTATCACCTGTGTATTAGTGATGATATCTAATTTAACAATTAACTGGAATATTATCACCTGTGTATTAGAGATGATATCTAATTTAACAATTAACTGGAATATTATCACCTGTGTATTAGTTATGATATCTAATTTAACAATTAACTGGAATATTATCACCTGTGTATTCATGATGACATCTAATTTAACAATTAACTGTAATATTATCACCTGTGTATTAGTGATGATATCTAATTTAACAATTAACTGGAATATTATCACCTGTGTATTAGTGATGATATCTAATTTAACAATTTACTGGAATATTATCACCTATGTATTAGTGATGATATCTAATTTAACAATTAACTGGAATATTATCACCTGTGTATTAGAGATGATATCTAATTTAACAATTAACTGGAATATTATCACCTGTGTATTAGTTATGATATCTAATTTAACAATTAACTGGAATATTATCACCTGTGTATTCATGATGACATCTAATTTAACAATTAACTGGAATATTATCACCTGTGTATTAGTGATGACATCTAATTTAACAATTAACTGGAATATTATCCCATGTGTAATAGTGATGACATCTAATTTAACAATTAACTGGAATATTATCCCCTGTGTATTAGTGATGACATCTAATTTAACAATTAACTGGAATATTATCACCTGTGTATTAGTGATGACATCTAATTTAACAATTTACTGGAATATTATCACCTGTGTATTAGTGATAACATCTAATTTAACAATTAACTGGAATATTATCACCTGTGTATTAGTGATGACATCTAATTTAACAATTTACTGGAATATTATCACCTGTGTATTAGTGATGACATCTAATTTAACAATTAACTGGAATATTATCACCTGTGTATTAGTGATGATATCTAATTTAACAATTAACTGGACTATTATCACCTGTGTATTAGTGATGACATCTAATTTAACAATTAACTGGAATATTATCACCTGTGTATTAGCGATGACATCTAATTTAACAATTAACTGGAATATTATCCCCTGTGTATTAGTGATGACATCTAATTTAACAATTAACTGGAATATTATCACCTGTGTATTGGTGATGATATCTAATTTAACAATTAACTGGAATATTATCACCTGTGTATTAGTGATGATATCTAATTTAACAATTAACTGGAATATTATCACCTGTGTATTAGTGATGATATCTAATTTAACAATTAACTGGAATATTATCACCTGTGTATTAGTGATGATATCTAATTTAACAAGTAACTGGAATATTATCACCTGTGTATTAGTTATGATATCTAATTTAACAATTAGCTGGAATATTATCACCTGTGTATTCATGATGACATCTAATTTAACAATTAACTGGAATATTATCACCTGTGTCTTAGTGATGACATCTAATTTAACAATTAACTGGAATATTATCCCCTGTGTATTAGTGATGACATCTAATTTAACAATTAACTGGAATATTATCCCCTGTGTATTGGTGATGACATCTAATTTAACAATTAACTGGAATATTATCACCTGTGTATTAGTGATGACATCTAATTTAACAATTAACTGGAATATTATCACCTGTGTATTAGTGATGACATCTAATTTAACAATTTACTGGAATATTATCACCTGTGTATTAGTGATGACATCTAATTTAACAATTAACTGGAATATTATCACCTGTGTATTAGTGATGATATCTAATTTAACAATTAACTGGAATATTATCACCTGTGTATTAGTGATGACATCTAATTTAACAATTAACTGGAATATTATCACCTGTGTATTAGTGATAACATCTAATTTAACAATTAACTGGAATATTATCACCTGTGTATTAGTGATGACATCTAATTTAACAATTTACTGGAATATTATCACCTGTGTATTAGTGATGACATCTAATTTAACAATTAACTGGAATATTATCACCTGTGTATTAGTGATGATATCTAATTTAACAATTAACTGGAATATTATCACCTGTGTATTAGTGATGACATCTAATTTAACAATTAACTGGAATATTATCACCTGTGTATTAGCGATGACATCTAATTTAACAATTAACTGGAATATTATCCCCTGTGTATTAGTGATGACATCTAATTTAACAATTAACTGGAATATTATCACCTGTGTATTGGTGATGATATCTAATTTAACAATTAACTGGAATATTATCACCTGTGTATTAGTGATGATATCTAATTTAACAATTAACTGGAAAATTATCCCCTGTGTATTAGTGATGACATCTAATTTAACAATTAACTGGAATATTATCACCTGTGTATTAGTGATGATATCTAATTTAACAATTAACTGGAATATTATCACCTGTGTATTAGTGATGATATCTAATTTAACAATTAACTGGAATATTATCACCTGTGTATTAGTGATGATATCTAATTTAACAAGTAACTGGAATATTATCACCTGTGTATTAGTTATGATATCTAATTTAACAATTAACTGGAATATTATCACCTGTGTATTCATGATGACATCTAATTTAACAATTAACTGGAATATTATCACCTGTGTATTAGTGATGACATCTAATTTAACAATTAACTGGAATATTATCCCCTGTGTATTAGTGATGACATCTAATTTAACAATTAACTGGAATATTATCCCCTGTGTATTGGTGATGACATCTAATTTAACAATTAACTGGAATATTATCACCTGTGTATTAGTGATGACATCTAATTTAACAATTAACTGGAATATTATCACCTGTGTATTAGTGATGACATCTAATTTAACAATTTACTGGAATATTATCACCTGTGTATTAGTGATGACATCTAATTTAACAATTAACTGGAATATTATCACCTGTGTATTAGTGATGATATCTAATTTAACAATTAACTGGAATATTATCACCTGTGTATTAGTGATGACATCTAATTTAACAATTAACTGGAATATTATCACCTGTGTATTAGTGATAACATCTAATTTAACAATTAACTGGAATATTATCACCTGTGTATTAGTGATGACATCTAATTTAACAATTTACTGGAATATTATCACCTGTGTATTAGTGATGACATCTAATTTAACAATTAACTGGAATATTATCACCTGTGTATTAGTGATGATATCTAATTTAACAATTAACTGGAATATTATCACCTGTGTATTAGTGATGACATCTAATTTAACAATTAACTGGAATATTATCACCTGTGTATTAGTGATGACATCTAATTTAACAATTAACTGGAATATTATCACCTGTGTATTAGTGATGATATCTAATTTAACAATTAACTGGAATATTATCACCTGTGTATTAGCGATGACATCTAATTTAACAATTAACTGGAATATTATCACCTGTGTATTAGTGATAACATCTAATTTAACAATTAACTGGAATATTATCACCTGTGTATTAGCGATGACATCTAATTTAACAACGAAATGGAATATTATCCCCTGTGTATTAGTGATGATATCTAATTTAACAATTAACTGGAATATTATCACCTGTATATTAGTGATGACATCTAATTTAACAATTAACTGTAATATTATCACCTGTGTATTAGTGATGACATCTAATTTAACAATTAACTGGAATATTATCACCTGTGTATTAGTGATGATATCTAATTTAACAATTTACTGGAATATTATCACCTGTGTATTAGTGATGATATCTAATTTAACAATTAACTGGAATATTATCACCTGTGTATTAGAGATGATATCTAATTTAACAATTAACTGGAATATTATCACCTGTGTATTAGTTATGATATCTAATTTAACAATTAACTGGAATATTATCACCTGTGTATTCATGATGACATCTAATTTAACAATTAACTGTAATATTATCACCTGTGTATTAGTGATGATATCTAATTTAACAATTAACTGGAATATTATCACCTGTGTATTAGTGATGATATCTAATTTAACAATTTACTGGAATATTATCACCTATGTATTAGTGATGATATCTAATTTAACAATTAACTGGAATATTATCACCTGTGTATTAGAGATGATATCTAATTTAACAATTAACTGGAATATTATCACCTGTGTATTAGTTATGATATCTAATTTAACAATTAACTGGAATATTATCACCTGTGTATTAGTGATGACATCTAATTTAACAATTAACTGGAATATTATCACCTGTGTATTAGTGATGACATCTAATTTAACAATTAACTGGAATATTATCCCATGTGTAATAGTGATGACATCTAATTTAACAATTAACTGGAATATTATCCCCTGTGTATTAGTGATGACATCTAATTTAACAATTAACTGGAATATTATCACCTGTGTATTAGTGATGACATCTAATTTAACAATTTACTGGAATATTATCACCTGTGTATTAGTGATGACATCTAATTTAACAATTAACTGGAATATTATCACCTGTGTATTAGTGATGATATCTAATTTAACAATTAACTGGAATATTATCACCTGTGTATTAGTGATGACATCTAATTTAACAATTAACTGGAATATTATCACCTGTGTATTAGTGATGACATCTAATGTAACAATTAACTGGAATATTATCACCTGTGTATTAGTGATGATATCTAATTTAACAATTAACTGGAATATTATCACCTGTGTATTAGCGATGACATCTAATTTAACAATTAACTGGAATATTATCACCTGTGTATTAGTGATAACATCTAATTTAACAATTA
This sequence comes from Heterodontus francisci, assembly GCF_036365525.1. Lineage (NCBI taxonomy): Eukaryota > Metazoa > Chordata > Chondrichthyes > Heterodontiformes > Heterodontidae > Heterodontus > Heterodontus francisci. The sequence goes on along the minus strand of NW_027142155.1, from coordinate 1,583,892 downwards.
ACTGGAATATTATCCCCTGTGTATTAGTGATGATATCTAATTTAACAATTAACTGGAATATTATCACCTGTATATTAGTGATGACATCTAATTTAACAATTAACTGTAATATTATCACCTGTGTATTAGTGATGACATCTAATTTAACAATTAACTGGAATATTATCACCTGTGTATTAGTGATGATATCTAATTTAACAATTTACTGGAATATTATCACCTGTGTATTAGTGATGATATCTAATTTAACAATTAACTGGAATATTATCACCTGTGTATTAGAGATGACATCTAATTTAACAATTAACTGGAATATTATCACCTGTGTATTAGTGATGACATCTAATTTAACAATTAACTGGAATATTATCCCCTGTGTAATAGTGATGACATCTAATTTAACAATTAACTGGAATATTATCCCCTGTGTATTAGTGATGACATCTAATTTAACAATTAACTGGAATATTATCACCTGTGTATTAGTGATGACATCTAATTTAACAATTTACTGGAATATTATCACCTGTGTATTAGTGATGACATCTAATTTAACAATTAACTGGAATATTATCACCTGTGTATTAGTGATGATATCTAATTTAACAATTAACTGGAATATTATCACCTGTGTATTAGTGATGACATCTAATTTAACAATTAACTGGAATATTATCACCTGTGTATTAGTGATGACATCGAATTTAACAATTAACTGCAATATTATCCCCTGTGTATTAGTGATGATATCTAATTTAACAATTAACTGGAATATTATCACCTGTATATTAGTGATGACATCTAATTTAACAATTAACTGGAATATTATCACCTGTGTATTAGTGATGATATCTAATTTAACAATTAACTGGAATATTATCACCTGTGTATTAGTGATGACATCTAATTTAACAATTAACTGGAATATTATCACCTGTGTATTAGTGACGACATCTAATTTAACAATTAACTGGAATATTATCCCCTGTGCATTAGTGACGATATCTAATTTAACAATTAACTGGAATATTATCACCTGCGTATTAGTGATGATATCTAATTTAACAATTAACTGGAATATTATCACCTGCGTATTGGTGATGATATCTAATTTAACAATTAACTGGAATATTATCCCCTGTGTCTTAGTGATGATATCTAATTTAATAATTAACTGGTATATTATCACCTGTGTATTAGTGATGATATCTAATTTAACAATTAACTGGAATATTATCACCTGTGTATTAGTGATGATATCTAATTTAACAATTAACTGGAACATTATCCCCTGTGTATTAGTGATGATATCTAATTTAACAATTAACTGGAATATTATCACCTGTGTATAAGTTTTGATATCTAATTTAACAATTAACTGGAATATTATCACCTGTGTATTAGTGATGATATCTAATTTAACAATTAACTGGAATATTATCCCCTGTGTATTAGTGATGATATCTAATTTAACAATTAACTGGAATATTATCACATGTGTTTTAGTGATGACATCTAATTTAACAATTAACTAGAATATTATCACCTGTGTATTAGTCATGATATCTAATTTAACAATTAACTGGAATATTATCATCTGTGTATTAGTGATGATATCTAATTTAACAATTAACTGGAATATTATCACCTGTGTATTAGTGATGATATCTAATTTAACAATTAACTGGAATATTATCCCCTGTGTATTAGTGATGATATCTAATTTAACAATTAACTGGAATATTATCACCTGTGTATTAGTGATGACATCTAATTTAACAATTAACTGGAATATTATCACCTGTGTATTAGTCATGATATCTAATTTAACAATTAACTGGAATATTATCACCTGTGTATTAGTGATGATATCTAATTTAACAATTAACTGGAATATTATCACCTGTGTATTGGTGATGATATCTAATTTAACAATTAACTGGAATATTATCACCTGTGTATTAGTGATGATATCTAATTTAACAATTAACTGGAATATTATCCCCTGTGTATTATTGATGACATCTAATTTAACAATTAACTGGAATATTATCACCTGCGTATTGGTGATGATATCTAATTTAACAATTAACTGGAATATTATCACCTGTGTATTAGTGATGATATCTAACTTAACAATTAACTGGAATATTATCCCCTGTGTATTAGTGATGACATCTAATTTAACAATTAACTGGAATATTATCACCTGTGTATTAGTGATGATATCTAATTTAACAATTAACTGGAATATTATCACCAGCGTATTGGTGATGATATCTAATTTAACAATTAACTGGAATATTATCACCTGTGTATTAGTGATGATATCTAATTTAACAATTAACTGGAATATTATCCCCTGTGTATTAGTGATGACATCTAATTTAACAATTAACTGGAATATTATCACCTGTGTATTGGTGATGATATCTAATTTAACAATTAACTGGAATATTATCACCTGTGTATTAGTGATGATATCTAATTTAACAATTAACTGGAATATTATCCCCTGTGTATTAGTGATGACATCTAATTGAACAATTAACTGGAATATTATCACCTGTGTATTAGTGATGATATCTAATTTAACAATTAACTGGAATATTATCACCTGTGTATTAGTGATGATATCTAATTTAACAATTAACTGGAATATTATCACCTGTGTATTAGTGATGATATCTAATTTAACAAGTAACTGGAATATTATCACCTGTGTATTAGTTATGATATCTAATTTAACAATTAACTGGAATATTATCACCTGTGTATTCATGATGACATCTAATTTAACAATTAACTGGAATATTATCACCTGTGTATTAGTGATGACATCTAATTTAACAATTAACTGGAATATTATCCCCTGTGTATTAGTGATGACATCTAATTTAACAATTAACTGGAATATTATCCCCTGTGTATTGGTGATGACATCTAATTTAACAATTAACTGGAATATTATCACCTGTGTATTAGTGATGACATCTAATTTAACAATTTACTGGAATATTATCACCTGTGTATTAGTGATGACATCTAATTTAACAATTAACTGGAATATTATCACCTGTGTATTAGTGATGATATCTAATTTAACAATTAACTGGAATATTATCACCTGTGTATTAGTGATGACATCTAATTTAACAATTAACTGGAATATTATCACCTGTGTATTAGTGATGACATCTAATTTAACAATTAACTGGAATATTATCCCCTGTGTATTAGTGATGATATCTAATTTAACAATTAACTGGAATATTATCACCTGTATATTAGTGATGACATCTAATTTAACAATTAACTGTAATATTGTCACCTGTGTATTAGTGATGATATCTAATTTAACAATTAACTGGAATATTATCACCTGTGTATTAGTGATGAAATCTAATTTAACAATTTACTGGAATATTATCACCTGTGTATTAGTGATGATATCTAATTTAACAATTAACTGGAATATTATCACCTGTGTATTAGTGATGATATCTAATTTAACAATTAACTGGAATATTATCACCTGTGTATTAGTGATGATATCTAATTTAACAATTAACTGGAATATTATCACCTGTGTATTAGTGATGATATCTAATTTAACAATTAACTGGAATATTATCCCCTGTGTATTAGTGATGACATCTAATTTAACAATTAACTGGAATATTATCACCTGCGTATTGGTGATGATATCTAATTTAACAATTAACTGGAATATTATCACCTGTGTATTAGTGATGATATCTAATTTAACAATTAACTGGAATATTATCACCTGTGTATTAGTGATGATATCTAATTTAACAAGTAACTGGAATATTATCACCTGTGTATTAGTTATGATATCTAATTTAACAATTAACTGGAATATTATCACCTGTGTATTCATGATGACATCTAATTTAACAATTAACTGGAATATTATCACCTGTGTATTAGTGATGACATCTAATTTAACAATTAACTGGAATATTATCCCCTGTGTATTAGTTATGACATCTAATTTAACAATTAACTGGAATATTATCCCCTGTGTATTGGTGATGACATCTAATTTAACAATTAACTGGAATATTATCACCTGTGTATTAGTGATGACATCTAATTTAACAATTTACTGGAATATTATCACCTGTGTATTAGTGATGAAATCTAATTTAACAATTAACTGGAATATTATCACCTGTGTATTAGTGAGGATATCTAATTTAACAATTAACTGGAATATTATCACCTGTGTATTAGTGATGACATCTAATTTAACAATTAACTGGAATATTATCACCTGTGTATTAGTGATGACATCTAATTTAACAATTAACTGGTATATTATCCCCTGTGTATTAGTGATGATATCTAATTTAACAATTAACTGGAATATCATCACCTGTATATTAGTGATGACATCTAATTTAACAATTAACTGTAATATTGTCACCTGTGTATTAGTGATGATATCTAATTTAACAATTAACTGGAATATTATCACCTGTGTATTAGTGATGAAATCAAATTTAACAATTTACTGGAATATTATCACATGTGTATTAGTGATGATATCTAATTTAACAATTAACTGGAATATTATCACCTGTGTATTAGTGATGATATCTAATTTAACAATTAACTGGAATATTATCACCTGTGTATTAGTGATGATAACTAATTTAACAATTAACTGGAATATTATCACCTGTGTATTAGTGATGATATCTAATTTAACAATTAACTGGAATATTATCCCCTGTGTATTAGTGATGATATCTAATTTAACAATTAACTGGAATATTATCACCTGCGTATTGGTGATGATATCTAATTTAACAATTAACTGGAATATTATCACCTGTGTATTAGTGATGATATCTAATTTAACAATTAACTGGAATATTATCACCTGTGTATTAGTGATGATATCTAATTTAACAAGTAACTGGAATATTATCACCTGTGTATTAGTTATGATATCTAATTTAACAATTAACTGGAATATTATCACCTGTGTATTCATGATGACATCTAATTTAACAATTAACTGGAATATTATCACCTGTGTATTAGTGATGCCATCTAATTTAACAATTAACTGGAATATTATCCCCTGTGTATTAGTGATGACATCTAATTTAACAATTAACTGGAATATTATCACCTGTGTATTAGTGATGACATCTAATTTAACAATGTACTGGAATATTATCACCTGTGTATTAGTGATGACATCTAATTTAACAATTAACTGGAATATTATCACCTGTGTATTAGTGATGAAATCTAATTTAACAATTTACTGGAATATTATCACCTGTGTATTAGTGATGATATCTAATTTAACAATTAACTGGAATATTATCACCTGTGTATTAGTGATGATATCTAATTTAACAATTAACTGGAATATTATCACCTGTGTATTAGTGATGATAACTAATTTAACAATTAACTGGAATATTATCACCTGTGTATTAGTGATGATATCTAATTTAACAATTAACTGGAATATTATCCCCTGTGTATTAGTGATGATATCTAATTTAACAATTAACTGGAATATTATCACCTGCGTATTGGTGATGATATCTAATTTAACAATTAACTGGAATATTATCACCTGTGTATTAGTGATGATATCTAATTTAACAATTAACTGGAATATTATCACCTGTGTATTAGTGATGATATCTAATTTAACAAGTAACTGGAATATTATCACCTGTGTATTAGTTATGATATCTAATTTAACAATTAACTGGAATATTATCACCTGTGTATTCATGATGACATCTAATTTAACAATTAACTGGAATATTATCACCTGTGTATTAGTGATGCCATCTAATTTAACAATTAACTGGAATATTATCCCCTGTGTATTAGTGATGACATCTAATTTAACAATTAACTGGAATATTATCACCTGTGTATTAGTGATGACATCTAATTTAACAATGTACTGGAATATTATCACCTGTGTATTAGTGATGACATCTAATTTAACAATTAACTGGAATATTATCACCTGTGTATTAGTGATGATATCTAATTTAACAATTAACTGGAATATTATCACCTGTGTATTAGTGATGATATCTAATTTAACAAGTAACTGGAATATTATCACCTGTGTATTAGTGATGATATCTAATTTAACAATTAACTGGAATATTATCAACTGTGCATTAGTGATGATATCTAATTTAACAATTAACTGGAATATTATCACCTGTGTATTAGTGATGACATCTAATTTAACAATTAACTGGAATATTATCCACTGTGTATTAGTGATGATATCTAATTTAACAATTAACTGGAATATTATCACCTGTGTATTAGTGATGATATCTAATTTAACAATTAACTGGAATATTATCACCTGTGTATTAGTCATGATATCTAATTTAACAATTAACTGGAATATTATCACCTGTGTATAAGTGATGACATCTAATTTAACAATTAACTGGAATATTATCACCTGTGTATTAGTGATGACATCTAATTTAACAATTAACTGGAATATAATCCCTTGTGTATTAGTGATGATGTCTAATTTAACAATTAACTGGAATATTATCACCTGTGTATTCGTGATGATATCTAATTTAACAATTAACTGGAACTTTATCACCTGCGTATTAGTGATGACATCTAATTTAACAATTAACTGGAATATTATCGCCTGTGTATTAGTGATGACATCTAATTTAACAATTAACTGGAATATTATCACCTGTGTATTTGTGATGCTATCTAATTTAACAATTAACTGGAATATTATCACCTGTGTATTAGTGATGATATCTAATTTAACAATTAACTGGAATATTTTCACCTGTGTATTAGTGATGATATCTAATTTAACAATTAACTGGAATATTATCACCTGTGTATTAGTGATGATATCTAATTTAACAATTAACTGGAATATTATCACCTGTGTATTAGTGATGACATCTAATTTAACAATTAACTGGAATATTATCACCTGTGTATTAGTGATGACATCTAATTTAACAATTAACTGGAATATTATCCCCTGTGTATTAGTGATGATATCTAATTTAACAATTAACTGGAATATTATCACCTGTGTATTAGTGATGACATCTAATTTAACAATTAATTGGAATTTTATCACCTGCGTATTAGTGATGACATCTAATTTAACAATTAACTGGAATATTATCACCTGTGTATTAGTGATGATATCTAATTTAACAATTAACTGGAATATTATCACCTGTGTATTGGTGATGATATATAACTTAACAATTAACTGGAATATTATCACCTGTGTATTAGTGATGATATCTAATTTAACAATTAACTGGAATATTATCACCTGTGTATTAGTGATGATATCTAATTTAACAATTAACTGGAATATTATCCCCTGTGTATTAGTGATGATATCTAATTTAACAATTTACTGGAATATTATCACCTGTGTATTAGTGATGATATCTAATTTAACAATTAACTGGAATATTATCACCTGTGTATTAGTGATGACATCTAATTTAACAATCAACTGGAATATTATCACCTGTGTATTAGTGATGATATCTAATTTAACAATTAACTGGAATATTATCCCCTGTGTATTAGTGATGATATCTAATTTAACAATTAACTGGAATATTATCACCTGTGTATTAGTGATGACATCTAATTTAACAATTAACTGGAATATTATCACCTGTGTATTAGTCATGATATCTAATTTAACAATTAACTGGAATATTATCACCTGTGTATTAGTGATGATATCTAATTTAACAATTAACTGGAATATTATCACCTGTTTATTAGTGATGATATCTAATTTAACAATTAACTGGAATATTATCCCCTGTGTATTAGTGATGATATCTAATTTAACAATGAACTGGAATATTATCACCTGTGTATTAGTCATGATATCTAATTTAACAATTAACTGGAATATTATCACCTGTGTATTAGTGATGATATCTAATTTAACAATTAACTGGAATATTATCACCTGTGTATTAGTGATGACATCTAATTTAACAATTAACTGGAATATTATCACCTGTGTATTAGTGATGACATCTAATTTAACAATTAACTGGAATATTATCACCTGTGTATTGGTGATGATATCTAATTTAACAATTAACTGGAATATTATCACCTGTGTATTAGTGATGATATCTAATTAAACAATTAACTGGAATATTATCACCTGTGTATTAGTGATGATATCTAATTTAACAATTAAAAGGAATATTATCCCCTGTGTATTAGTGATGACATCTAATTTAACAATTAACTGGAATATTATCACCTGTGTATTAGTGATGACATCTAATTTAACAATTAACTGGAATATTATCACCTGTGTATTAGTGATGATATCTAATTTAACAATTAACTGGAAGATTATCACCTGTGTATTAGTGATGATATCTAATTTAACAATTAACTGGAATATTATCACCTGTGTATTAGTGAAGACATCTAATTTAACAATTAACTGGAATATTATCCCCTGTGTATTAGTGATGATATCTAATTTAACAATTAACTGGAATATTATCACCTGTGTATTAGTGATGATATCTAATTTAACAATTAACTGGAATATTATCACCTGTGTATTAGTGATGATATCTAATTTAACAATTAACTGGAATATTATCCCCTGTGTATTAGTGATGATATCTAATTTAACAATTAACTGGAATATTATCACCTGTGTATTAGTGATGACATCTAATTTAACAATTAACTGGAATATTATCACCTGTGTAGTAGTCATGATATCTAATTTAACAATTAACTGGAATATTATCACCTGTGTATTAGTGAAAACATATAATTTAACAATTAACTGGAATATTATCACCTGTGTATTGGTGATGATATCTAATTTAACAATTAACTGGAATATTATCACCTGTGTATTAGTGATGATATCTAATTTAACAATTAACTGGAATATTATCCCCTGTGTATTAGTGATGATATCTAATTTAACAATTAACTGGAATATTATCACCTGTGTATTAGTCATGATATCTAATTTAACAATTAACTGGAATATTATCCCCTGTGTATTAGTGATGATATCTAATTTAACAATTAACTGGAATATTATCACCTGTGTATTAGTGATGACATCTAATTTAACAATTAACTGGAATATTATCACCTGTGTATTTGTGATGCTATCTAATTTAACAATTAACTGGAATATTATCACCTGTGTATTAGTGATGATATCTAATTTAACAATTAACTGGAATATTTTCACCTGCGTATTAGTGATGATATCTAATTTAACAATTAACTGGAATATGATCACCTGCGTATTAGTGATGATATCTAATTTAACAATTAACTGGAATATTATCACCTGTGTATTAGTGATGACATCTAATTTAACAATTAACTGGAATATTATCACCTGTGTATTAGTGATGACATCTAATTTAACAATTAACTGGAATATTATCCCCTGTGTATTAGTGATGATATCTAATTTAACAATTAACTGGAATATTATCACCTGTGTATTAGTGATGACATCTAATTTAACAATTAATTGGAATTTTATCACCTGCGTATTAGTGATGACATCTAATTTAACAATTAACTGGAATATTATCACCTGTGTATTAGTGATGATATCTAATTTAACAATTAACTGGAATATTATCACCTGTGTATTGGTGATGATATATAACTTAACAATTAACTGGAATATTATCACCTGTGTATTAGTGATGATATCTAATTTAACAATTAACTGGAATATTATCACCTGTGTATTAGTGATGATATCTAATTTAACAATTAACTGGAATATTATCCCCTGTGTATTAGTGATGATATCTAATTTAACAATTAACTGGAATATTATCACCTGTGTATTAGTGATGACATCTAACTTAACAATTAACTGGAATATTACCACCTGTGTATTAGTGATGACATCTAATTTAACAATTAACTGGAATATTATCACCTGTGTATTAGTGATGATATCTAATTTAACAATTAACTGGAATATTATCCCCTGTGTATTAGTGATGATATCTAATTTAGCAATTAACTGGAATATTATCACCTGTGTATTAGTGATGACATCTAATTTAACAATTAACTGGAATATTATCACCTGTGTATTAGTCATGATATCTAATTTAACAATTAACTGGAATATTATCACCTGTGTATTAGTGATGATATCTAATTTAACAATTAACTGGAATATTATCACCTGTTTATTAGTGATGATATCTAATTTAACAATTAACTGGAATATTATCCCCTGTGTATTAGTGATGATATCTAATTTAACAATGAACTGGAATATTATCACCTGTGTATTAGTCATGATATCTAATTTAACAATTAACTGGAATATTATCCCCTGTGTATTAGTGATGATATCTAATTTAACAATTAACTGGAATATTATCACCTGTGTATTAGTGATGACATCTAATTTAACAATTAACTGGAATATTATCACCTGTGTATTAGTGATGACATCTAATTTAACAATTAACTGGAATATTATCACCTGTGTATTAGTGATGATATCTAATTAAACAATTAACTGGAATATTATCACCTGTGTATTAGTGATGATATCTAATTTAACAATTAAAAGGAATATTATCCCCTGTGTATTAGTGATGACATCTAATTTAACAATTAACTGGAATATTATCACCTGTGTATTAGTGATGACATCTAATTTAACAATTAACTGGAATATTATCACCTGTGTATTAGTGATGATATCTAATTTAACAATTAACTGGAAGATTATCACCTGTGTATTAGTGATGATATCTAATTTAACAATTAACTGGAATATTATCACCTGTGTATTAGTGATGACATCTAATTTAACAATTAACTGGAATATTATCCCCTGTGTATTAGTGATGATATCTAATTTAACAATTAACTGGAATATTATCACCTGTGTATTAGTGATGATATCTAATTTAACAATTAACTGGAATATTATCACCTGTGTATTAGTGATGATATCTAATTTAACAATTAACTGGAATATTATCCCCTGTGTATTAGTGATGATATCTAATTTAACAATTAACTGGAATATTATCACCTGTGTATTAGTGATGACATCTAATTTAACAATTAACTGGAATATTATCACCTGTGTATTAGTCATGATATCTAATTTAACAATTAACTGGAATATTATCACCTGTGTATTAGTGAAAATATATAATTTAACAATTAACTGGAATATTATCACCTGTGTATTGGTGATGATATCTAATTTAACAATTAACTGGAATATTATCGCCTGTGTATTACTGATGATATCTAATTTAACAATTAACTGGAATATTATCACCTGTGTATTAGTGATGACATCTAATTTAACAATTAACTGGAATATTATCCCCTGTGTATTAGTGATGATATCTAATTTAACAATTTAAAGGAATATTATCACCTGTGTATTAGTGACGACATCTAATTTAACAATTAACTGGAATATTATCCCCTGTGTATTAGTGATGATATCTAATTTAACAATTAAAAGGAATATTATCACCTGTGTATTAGTGATGACATCTAATTTAACAATTAACTGGAATATTATCACCCGTGTATTAGTGATGACATCTAATTTAACAATTAACTGGAATATTATCACCTGTGTATTAGTGATGATATCTAATTTAACAATTAACTGGAATATTATCACCTGTTTATTAGTCATGATATCTAATTTAACAATTAACTGGAATATTATCCCGTGTGTATTAGTGATGATATCTAATTTAACAATTAACTGGAATATTATCACCTGTGTATTAGTGATGATATCTAATTTAACAATTAACTGGAATATTATCACCTGTGTATTAGTGATGATATCTAATTTAACAATTAACTGGAATATTATCACCTGTGTATTAGTGATGACATCTAATTTAACAATTAAGTGGAATATTATCACCTGTGTATTGGTGATGATATCTAATTTAACAATTAACTGTAATATTATCACCTGTGTATTAGTGATGATATCTAATTAAACAATTAACTGGAATATTATCACCTGTGTATTAGTGATGATATCTAATTTAACAATTAAAAGGAATATTATCCCCTGTGTATTAGTGATGACATCTAATTTAACAATTAACTGGAATATTATCACCTGTGTATTAGTGATGACATCTAATTTAACAATTAACTGGAATATTATCACCTGTGTATTAGTGATGATATCTAATTTAACAATTAACTGGAATATTATCCCCTGTGTATTAGTGATGATATCTAATTTAACAATTAACTGGAATATTATCTCCTGTGTATTAGTGATGATATCTAATTTAACAATTAACTGGAATATTATCACCTGTGTATTAGTGATGATATCTAATTTAACAATTAACTGGAATATTATCCCCTGTGTATTAGTGATGATATCTAATTTAACAATTAACTGGAATATTATCACCTGTGTATTAGTGATGACATCTAATTTAACAATTAACTGGAATATTATCACCTGTGTATTAGTCATGATATCTAATTTAACAATTAACTGGAATATTATCACCTGTGTATTAGTGAAAATATATAATTTAACAATTAACTGGAATATTATCACCTGTGTATTGGTGATGATATCTAATTTAACAATTAACTGGAATATTATCACCTGTGTATTAGCGATGATATCTAATTTAACAATTAACTGGAATATTATCCCCCGTGTATTAGTGATGATATCTAATTTAACAATTAACTGGAATATTATCACCTGTGTATTAGTCATGATATCTAATTTAACAATTAACTGGAATATTATCCCCTGTGTATTAGTGATGATATCTAATTTAACAATTAACTGGAATATTATCAACTGTGTATTAGTGATGATATCTAATTTAGCAATTAACTGGAATATTATCACCTGTGTATTAGTGATGATATCTAATTTAACAATTAACTGGAATATTATCCCCTGTGTATTTGTGATGATATCTAATTTAACAATTAACTGGAATATTATCCCCTGTGTATTAGTGATGATATCTAATTTAACAATTAACTGGAATATTATCCCCTGTATATTAGTGATGATATCTAATTTAACAATTAACTGGAATATTATCACCTGTGTATTCGTGATGATATCTAATTTAACAATTAACTGGAATATTATCACCTGTGTATTCGTCATGATATCTAATTTAACAATTAACTGGAATATTATCACCTGTGTATTAGTGATGATATCTAATTTAACAATTAACTGGAATATTATCACCTGTGTATTGGTGATGATATCTAATTTAACAATTAACTGGAATATTATCACCTGTGTATTAGTGATGATATCTAATTTAACAATTAACTGGAATATTATCCCCTGTGTATTAGTGATGATATCTAATTTAACAATTAACTGGAATATTATCACCTGTGTATTAGTCATGATATCTAATTTAACAATTAACTGGAATATTATCCCGTGTGTATTAGTGATGATATCTAATTTAACAATTAACTGGAATATTATCACCTGTGTATTAGTGATGATATCTAATTTAACAATTAACTGGAATATTATCACCTGTGTATTAGTGATGATATCTAATTTAACAATTAACTGGAATATTATCACCTGTGTATTAGTGATGACATCTAATTTAACAATTAACTGGAATATTATCACCTGTGTATTAGTGATGACATCTAATTTAACAATTAACTGGAATATTATCACCTGTGTATTGGTGATGATATCTAATTTAACAATTAACTGGAATATTATCACCTGTGTATTAGTGATGATATCTAATTAAACAATTAACTGGAATATTATCACCTGTGTATTAGTGATGATATCTAATTTGACAATTAAAAGGAATATTATCCCCTGTGTATTAGTGATGACATCTAATTTAACAATTAACTGGAATATTATCACCTGTGTATTAGTGATGACATCTAATTTAACAATTAACTGGAATATTATCACCTGTGTATTAGTGATGATATCTAATTTAACAATTAACTGGAAGATTATCACCTGTGTATTAGTGATGATATCTAATTTAACAATTAACTGGAATATTATCACCTGTGCATTAGTGATGATATCTAATTTAACAATTAACTGGAATATTATCACCTGTGTATTAGTGATGACATCTAATTTAACAATTAACTGGAATATTATCCCCTGTGTATTAGTGACGATATCTAATTTAACAATTAACTGGAATATTATCACCTGTGTATTAGTGATGATATCTAATTTAACAATTAACTGGAATATTATCACCTGTGTATTAGTGATGATATCTAATTTAACAATTAACTGGAATATTATCCCCTGTGTATTAGTGATGATATCTAATTTAACAATTAACTGGAATATTATCACCTGTGTATTAGTGATGACATCTAATTTAACAATTAACTGGAATATTATCACCTGTGTATTAGTCATGACATCTAATTTATCAATTAACTGGAATATTATCACCTGTGTATTAGTGAAAATATATAATTTAACAATTAACTGGAATATTATCACCTGTGTATTGGTGATGATATCTAATTTAACAATTAACTGGAATATTATCACCTGTGTATTAGTGATGATATCTAATTTAACAATTAACTGGAATATTATCCCCTGTGTATTAGTGATGATATCTAATTTAACAATTAACTGGAATATTATCACCTGTGTATTAGTCATGATATCTAATTTAACAATTAACTGGAATATTATCCCCTGTGTATTAGTGATGATATCTAATTTAACAATTTAAAGGAATATTATCACCTGTGTATTAGTGATGACATCTAATTTAACAATTAACTGGAATATTATCCCCTGTGTATTAGTGATGATATCTAATTTAACAATTAAAAGGAATATTATCACCTGTGTATTAGTGATGACATCTAATTTAACATTTAACTGGAATATTATCACCTGTGTATTAGTGATGACATCTAATTTAACAATTAACTGGAATATTATCCCGTGTGTATTAGTGATGATATCTAATTTAACAATTAACTGGAATATTATCACCTGTGTTTTAGTGATGATATCTAATTTAACAATTAACTGGAATATTATCACCTGTGTATTAGTGATGACATCTAATTTAACAATTAACTGGAATATTATCACCTGTGTATTAGCGATGACAACTAATTTAACCGTTAACTGGAATATTATCACCTGTGTATTGGTGATGATATCTAATTTAACAATTAACTGGAATATTATCACCTGTGTATTAGTGATGATATCTAATTAAACAATTAACTGGAATATTATCACCTGTGTATTAGTGATGACATCTAACTTAACAATTAACTGGAATATTATCACCTGTGTATTAGTGATGACATCTAATTTAACAATTAACTGGAATATTATCACCTGTGTATTAGTGATGATATCTAATTTAACAATTAACTGGAAGATTATCACCTGTGTATTAGTGATGATATCTAATTTAACAATTAACTGGAATATTATCACCTGTGCATTAGTGATGATATCTAATTTAACAATTAACTGGAATAGTATCACCTGTGTATTAGTGATGACATCTAATTTAACAATTAACTGGAATATTATCCCCTGTGTATTAGTGATGATATCTAATTTAACAATTAACTGGAATATTATCACCTGTGTATTAGTGATGATATCTAATTTAACAATTAACTGGAATATTTTCACCTGTGTATTAGTCATGATATCTAATTTAACAATTAACTGGAATATTATCACCTGTGTATAAGTGATGACATCTAATTTAACAATTAACTGGAATATTATCACCTGTGTATTAGTGATGACATCTAATTTAACAATTAACTGGAATATAATCCCTTGTGTATTAGTGATGATGTCTAATTTAACAATTAACTGGAATATTATCACCTGTGTATTCGTGATGATATCTAATTTAACAATTAACTGGAACTTTATCACCTGCGTATTAGTGATGACATCTAATTTAACAATTAACTGGAATATTATCGCCTGTGTATTAGTGATGACATCTAATTTAACAATTAACTGGAATATTATCACCTGTGTATTTGTGATGCTATCTAATTTAACAATTAACTGGAATATTATCATCTGTGTATTAGTGATGATATCTAATTTAACAATTAACTGGAATATTTTCACCTGTGTATTAGTGATGATATCTAATTTAACAATTAACTGGAATATTATCACCTGTGTATTAGTGATGATATCTAATTTAACAATTAACTGGAATATTATCACCTGTGTATTAGTGATGACATCTAATTTAACAATTAACTGGAATATTATCACCTGTGTATTAGTGATGACATCTAATTTAACAATTAACTGGAATATTATCCCC
Source organism: Heterodontus francisci (assembly GCF_036365525.1). Taxonomy (NCBI): domain Eukaryota; kingdom Metazoa; phylum Chordata; class Chondrichthyes; order Heterodontiformes; family Heterodontidae; genus Heterodontus; species Heterodontus francisci. The sequence continues at coordinate 1,567,453 of NW_027142155.1, read as the reverse complement.
TGTGTATTAGTGATGATATCTAATTTAACAATTAACTGGAATATTATCACCTGTGTATTAGTGATGACATCTAATTTAACAATTAATTGGAATTTTATCACCTGCGTATTAGTGATGACATCTAATTTAACAATTAACTGGAATATTATCACCTGTGTATTAGTGATGATATCTAATTTAACAATTAACTGGAATATTATCACCTGTGTATTGGTGATGATATATAACTTAACAATTAACTGGAATATTATCACCTGTGTATTAGTGATGATATCTAATTTAACAATTAACTGGAATATTATCACCTGTGTATTAGTGATGATATCTAATTTAACAATTAACTGGAATATTATCCCCTGTGTATTAGTGATGATATCTAATTTAACAATTAACTGGAATATTATCACCTGTGTATTAGTGATGATATCTAATTTAACAATTAACTGGAATATTATCACCTGTGTATTAGTGATGACATCTAATTTAACAATTAAAAGGAATATTATCCCCTGTGTATTAGTGATGATATCTAATTTAACAATTAACTGGAATATTATCCCCTGTGTATTAGTGATGATATCTAATTTAACAATTAACTGGAATATTATCACCTGTGTATTAGTGATGACATCTAATTTAACAATTAACTGGAATATTATCACCTGTGTATTAGTCATGATATCTAATTTAACAATTAACTGGAATATTATCACCTGTGTATTAGTGATGATATCTAATTTAACAATTAACTGGAATATTATCACCTGTTTATTAGTGATGATATCTAATTTAACAATTAACTGGAATATTATCCCCTGTGTATTAGTGATGATATCTAATTTAACAATGAACTGGAATATTATCACCTGTGTATTAGTCATGATATCTAATTTAACAATTAACTGGAATATTATCCCCTGTGTATTAGTGATGATATCTAATTTAACAATTAACTGGAATATTATCACCTGTGTATTAGTGATGACATCTAATTTAACAATTAACTGGAATATTATCACCTGTGTATTAGTGATGACATCTAATTTAACAATTAACTGGAATATTATCACCTGTGTATTGGTGATGATATCTAATTTAACAATTAACTGGAATATTATCACCTGTGTATTAGTGATGATATCTAATTAAACAATTAACTGGAATATTATCACCTGTGTATTAGTGATGATATCTAATTTAACAATTAAAAGGAATATTATCCCCTGTGTATTAGTGATGACATCTAATTTAACAATTAACTGGAATATTATCACCTGTGTATTAGTGATGACATCTAATTTAACAATTAACTGGAATATTATCACCTGTGTATTAGTGATGATATCTAATTTAACAATTAACTGGAAGATTATCATCTGTGTATTAGTGATGATATCTAATTTAACAATTAACTGGAATATTATCACCTGTGTATTAGTGATGACATCTAATTTAACAATTAACTGGAATATTATCCCCTGTGTATTAGTGATGATATCTAATTTAACAATTAACTGGAATATTATCACCTGTGTATTAGTGATGATATCTAATTTAACAATTAACTGGAATATTATCACCTGTGTTTTAGTGATGATATCTAATTTAACAATTAACTGGAATATTATCCCCTGTGTATTAGTGATGACATCTAATTTAACAATTAACTGGAATATTATCACCTGTGTATTAGTCATGATATCTAATTTAACAATTAACTGGAATATTATCACCTGTGTATTAGTGAAAATATAGAATTTAACAATTAACTGGAATATTATCACCTGTGTATTGGTGATGATATCTAATTTAACAATTAACTGGAATATTATCACCTGTGTATTAGTGATGATATCTAATTTAACAATTAACTGGAATATTATCCCCTGTGTATTAGTGATGATATCTAATTTAACAATTAACTGGAATATTATCACCTGTGTATTAGTCATGATATCTAATTTAACAATTAACTGGAATATTATCCCCTGTGTATTAGTGATGATATCTAATTTAACAATTAACTGGAATATTATCACCTGTGTATTAGTGATGACATCTAATTTAACAATTAACTGGAATATTATCGCCTGTGTATTACTGATGATATCTAATTTAACAATTAACTGGAATATTATCACCTGTGTATTAGTGATGACATCTAATTTAACAATTAACTGGAATATTATCACCTGTGTATTAGTGATGATATCTAATTTAACAATTAACTGGAATATTATCACCTGTGTATTAGTGATGATATCTAATTTAACAATTAACTGGAATATTATCACCTGTGTATTAGTGATGATATCTAATTTAACAATTAACTGGAATATTATCCCCTGTGTATTAGTGATGATATCTAATTTAACAATTAAAAGGAATATTATCACCTGTGTATTAGTGATGACATCTAATTTAACAATTAACTGGAATATTATCACCCGTGTATTAGTGATGACATCTAATTTAACAATTAACTGGAACATTATCACCTGTGTATTAGTGATGATATCTAATTTAACAATGAACTGGAATATTATCACCTGTGTATTAGTGATGACATCTAATTTAACAATTAACTGGAATATTATCCCGTGTGTATTAGTGATGATATCTAATTTAACAATTAACTGGAATATTATCACCTGTGTATTAGTGATGATATCTAATTTAACAATTAACTGGAATATTATCACCTGTGTATTAGTGATGACATCTAATTTAACAATTAACTGGAATATTATCACCTGTGTATTAGTGATGACATCTAATTTAACAATTAACTGGAATATTATCACCTGTGTGTTAGTGATGACAACTAATTTAACCGTTAACTGGAATATTATCACCTGTGTATTGGTGATGATATCTAATTTAACAATTAACTGGAATATTATCACCTGTGTATTAGTGATGATATCTAGTTCAACAATTAACTGGAATATTATCACCTGTGTATTAGTGATGACATCTAATTTAACAATTAACTGGAATATTATCACCTGTGTATTAGTGATGACATCTAATTTAACAATTAACTGGAATATTATCACCTGTGTATTAGTGATGATATCTAATTTAACAATTAACTGGAAGATTATCACCTGTGTATTAGTGATGATATCTAATTTAACAATTAACTGGAATATTATCACCTGTGCATTAGTGATGATATCTAATTTAACAATTAACTGGAATATTATCACCTGTGTATTAGTGATGACATCTAATTTAACAATTAACTGGAATATTATCCCCTGTGTATTAGTGATGATATCTAATTTAACAATTAACTGGAATATTATCACCTGTGTATTAGTGATGACATCGAATTTAACAATTTACTGGAATATTATCACCTGTGTATTAGTCATGATATCTAATTTAACAATTAACTGGAATATTATCACCTGTGTATAAGTGATGACATCTAATTTAACAATTAACTGGAATATTATCACCTGTGTATTAGTGATGACATCTAATTTAACAATTAACTGGAATATAATCCCCTGTGTATTAGGGATGATTTCTAATTTAACAATTAACTGGAATATTATCACCTGTGTATTCGTGATGATATCTAATTTAACAATTAACTGGAATATTATCACCTGTGTATTAGTGATGATATCTAATTTAACAATTAACTGGAATATTATCACCTGTGTATTGGTGATGATATCTAATTTAACAATTAACTGGAATATTATCACCTGTGTATTAGTGATGATATCTAATTTAACAATTAACTGGAATATTATCCCCTGTGTATTAGTGATGATATCTAATTTAACAATTAACTGGAATATTATCACCTGTGTATTAGTCATGATATCTAATTTAACAATTAACTGGAATATTATCCCCTGTGTATTAGTGATGATATCTAATTTAACAATTAACTGGAATATTATCACCTGTGTATTAGTGATGACATCTAATTTAACAATTAACTGGAATATTATCGCCTGTGTATTACTGATGATATCTAATTTAACAATTAACTGGAATATTATCACCTGTGTATTAGTGATGACATCTAATTTAACAATTAACTGGAATATTATCACCTGTGTATTAGTGATGATATCTAATTTAACAATTAACTGGAATATTATCACCTGTGTATTAGTGATGATATCTAATTTAACAATTAACTGGAATATTATCACCTGTGTATTAGTGATGATATCTAATTTAACAATTAACTGGAATATTATCCCCTGTGTATTAGTGATGATATCTAATTTAACAATTAAAAGGAATATTATCACCTGTGTATTAGTGATGACATCTAATTTAACAATTAACTGGAATATTATCACCCATGTATTAGTGATGACATCTAATTTAACAATTAACTGGAACATTATCACCTGTGTATTAGTGATGATATCTAATTTAACAATGAACTGGAATATTATCACCTGTGTATTAGTGATGACATCTAATTTAACAATTAACTGGAATATTATCCCGTGTGTATTAGTGATGATATCTAATTTAACAATTAACTGGAATATTATCACCTGTGTATTAGTGATGATATCTAATTTAACAATTAACTGGAATATTATCACCTGTGTATTAGTGATGACATCTAATTTAACAATTAACTGGAATATTATCACCTGTGTATTAGTGATGACATCTAATTTAACAATTAACTGGAATATTATCACCTGTGTATTAGTGATGACAACTAATTTAACCGTTAACTGGAATATTATCACCTGTGTATTGGTGATGATATCTAATTTAACAATTAACTGGAATATTATCACCTGTGTATTAGTGATGATATCTAATTAAACAATTAACTGGAATATTATCACCTGTGTATTAGTGATGACATCTAATTTAACAATTAACTGGAATATTATCACCTGTGTATTAGTGATGACATCTAATTTAACAATTAACTGGAATATTATCACCTGTGTATTAGTGATGATATCTAATTTAACAATTAACTGGAAGATTATCACCTGTGTATTAGTGATGATATCTAATTTAACAATTAACTGGAATATTATCACCTGTGCATTAGTGATGATATCTAATTTAACAATTAACTGGAATATTATCACCTGTGTATTAGTGATGACATCTAATTTAACAATTAACTGGAATATTATCCCCTGTGTATTAGTGATGATATCTAATTTAACAATTAACTGGAATATTATCACCTGTGTATTAGTGATGATATCTAATTTAACAATTAACTGGAATATTATCACCTGTGTATTAGTCATGATATCTAATTTAACAATTAACTGGAATATTATCACCTGTGTATAAGTGATGACATCTAATTTAACAATTAACTGGAATATTATCACCTGTGTATTAGTGATGACATCTAATTTAACAATTAACTGGAATATAATCCCCTGTGTATTAGGGATGATTTCTAATTTAACAATTAACTGGAATATTATCACCTGTGTATTCGTGATGATATCTAATTTAACAATAAACTGGAACTTTATCACCTGCGTATTAGTGATGACATCTAATTTAACAATTAACTGGAATATTTTCACCTGTGTATTAGTGATGATATCTAATTTAACAATTAACTGGAATATTATCAGCTGTGTATTAGTGATGATATCTAATTTAACAATTAACTGGAATATTATCACCTGTGTATTAGTGATGACATCTAATTTAACAATTAACTGGAATATTATCACCTGTGTATTAGTGATGACATCTAATTTAACAATTAACTGGAATATTATCCCCTGTGTATTAGTGATGATATCTAATTTAACAATTAACTGGAATATTATCACCTGTGTATTAGTGATGACATCTAATTTAACAATTAATTGGAATTTTATCACCTGCGTATTAGTGATGACATCTAATTTAACAATTAACTGGAATATTATCACCTGTGTATTAGTGATGATATCTAATTTAACAATTAACTGGAATATTATCACCTGTGTATTGGTGATGATATATAACTTAACAACTAACTGGAATATTATCACCTGTGTATTAGTGATGATATCTAATTTAACAATTAACTGGAATATTATCACCTGTGTATTAGTGATGATATCTAATTTAACAATTAACTGGAATATTATCCCCTGTGTATTAGTGATGATATCTAATTTAACAATTAACTGGAATATTATCACCTGTGTATTAGTGATGATATCTAATTTAACAATTAACTGGAATATTATCACCTGTGTATTAGTGATGACATCTAATTTAACAGTTAACTGGAATATTATCACCTGTGTATTAGTGATGATATCTAATTTAACAATTAACTGGAATATTTTCACCTGTGTATTAGTGATGATATCTAATTTAACAATTAACTGGAATATTATCACCTGTGTATTAGTGATGATATCTAATTTAACAATTAACTGGAATATTATCACCTGTGTATTAGTGATGACATCTAATTTAACAATTAACTGGAATATTATCACCTGTGTATTAGTGATGACATCTAATTTAACAATTAACTGGAATATTATCCCCTGTGTATTAGTGATGATATCTAATTTAACAATTAACTGGAATATTATCACCTGTGTATTAGCGATGACATCTAATTTAACAATTAATTGGAATTTTATCACCTGTGTATTAGTGATGACATCTAATTTAACAATTAACTGGAATATTATCACCTGTGTATTAGTGATGATATCTAATTTAACAATTAACTGGAATATTATCACCTGTGTATTGGTGATGATATATAACTCAACAACTAACTGGAATATTATCACCTGTCTATTAGTGATGATATCTAATTTAACAATTAACTGGAATATTATCACCTGTGTATTAGTGATGATATCTAATTTAACAATTAACTGGAATATTATCACCTGTGTATTAGTGATGATATCTAATTTAACAATTAACTGGAATATTATCACCTGTGTATTAGTGATGATATCTAATTTAACAATTAACTGGAATATTATCACCTGTGTATTAGTGATGACATCTAATTTAACAATTAACTGGAATATTATCACCTGTGTATTAGTGATGACATCTAATTTAACAATTAACTGGAATATAATCCCCTGTGTATTAGGGATAATGTCTAATTTTACAATTAACTGGAATATTATCACCTGTGTATTCGTGATGATATCTAATTTAACAATTAACTGGAACTTTATCACCTGCGTATTAGTGATGACATCTAATTTAACAATTAACTGGAATATTATCGCCTGTGTATTAGTGATGACATCTAATTTAACAATTAACTGGAATATTATCACCTGTGTATTTGTGATGCTATCTAATTTAACAATTAACTGGAATATTTTCACCTGTGTATTAGTGATGATATCTAATTTAACAATTAACTGGAATATTATCACCTGTGTATTAGTGATGATATCTAATTTAACAATTAACTGGAATATTATCACCTGTGTATTAGTGATGACATCTAATTTAACAATTAACTGGAATATTATCACCTGTGTATTAGTGATGACATCTAATTTAACAATTAACTGGAATATTATCCCCTGTGTATTAGTGATGATATCTAATTTAACAATTAACTGGAATATTATCACCTGTGTATTAGTGATGACATCTAATTTAACAATTAACTGGAATATTATCCCCTGTGTATTAGTGATGATATCTAATTTAACAATGAACTGGAATATTATCACCTGTGTATTAGTGATGACATCTAATTTAACAATTAACTGGAATATTATCACCTGTGTATTAGTCATGATATCTAATTTAACAATTAACTGGAATATTATCACCTGTGTATTAGTGATGATATCTAATTTAACAATTAACTGGAATATTATCACCTGTGTATTAGTGATGATATCTAATTTAACAATTAACTGGAATATTATCCCCTGTGTATTAGTGATGATATCTAATTTAACAATGAACTGGAATATTATCACCTGTGTATTAGTCATGATATCTAATTTAACAATTAACTGGAATATTATCCCCTGTGTATTAGTGATGATATCTAATTTAACAATTAACTGGAATATTATCACCTGTGTATTAGTCATGATATCTAATTTAACAATTAACTGGAATATTATCCCCTGTGTATTAGTGATGATATCTAATTTAACAATTAACTGGAATATTATCCCCAGTGTATTAGTGATGACATCTAATTTAACAATTAACTGGAATATTACCGCCTGTGTATTAGTGATGACATCTAATTTAACAATTAACTGGAATATTATCACCTGTGTATTAGTGATGATATCTAATTTAACAATTAACTGGAATATTATCACCTGTGTATTAGTGTTGATATCTAATTTAACAATTAACTGGAATATTATCACCTGTGTATTAGTGATGATATCTAATTTAGCAATTAAAAGGAATATTATCCCCTGTGTATTAGTGATGATATCTAATTTAACAATTAACTGGAATATTATCACCTGTGTATTAGTGATGACATCTAATTTAACAATGAACTGGAATATTATCACCTGTGTATTAGTGATGACATCTAATTTAACAATTAACTGGAATATTATCACCTGTGTATTAGTGATGATATCTAATTTAACAATTAACTGGAATATTATCACCTGTGTATTAGTGATGATATCTAATTTAACAATTAACTGGAATATTATCACCTGTGTATTAGTGATGATATCTAATTTAACAATTTACTGGAATATTATCACCTGTGTATTAGTGATGACATCTAATTTAACAATTAACTGGAATATTATCACCTGTTTATTGGTGATGATATCTAATTCAACAATTAACTGGAATATTATCACCTGTGTATTAGTGATGATATCTAATTAAACAATTAACTGGAATATTATCACCTGTGTATTAGTGATGATATCTAATTTAGCAATTAAAAGGAATATTATCCCCTGTGTATTAGTGATGACATCTAATTTAACAATTAACCGGAATATTATCACCTGTGTATTGGTGATGACATCTAATTTAACAATTAACTGGAATATTATCACCTGTGTATTAGTGATGATATCTAATTTAACAATTAACTGGAATATTATCACCTGTGTATTAGTGATGATATCTAATTTAACAATTAACTGGAATATTATCACCTGTGCATTAGTGATGATATCTAATTTAACAATTAACTGGAATATTATCACCTGTGTATTAGTGATGACATCTAATTTAACAATTAACTGGAATATTATCCCCTGTGTATTAGTGATGATATCTAATTTAACAATTAACTGGAATATTATCACCTGTGTATTAGTGATGATATCGAATTTAACAATTAACTGGAATATTATCACCTGTGTATTAGTGATGATATCTAATTTAACAATTAACTGGAATATTATCACCTGTGTATTAGTGATGATATCTAATTTAACAATTAACTGGAATATTATCCCCTGTGTATTAGTGATGATATCTAATTTAACAATTAACTGGAATATTATCACCTGTGTATTAGTCATGATATCTAATTTAACAATTAACTGGAATATTATCCCCTGTGTATTAGTGATGATATCTAATTTAACAATTAACTGGAATATTATCCCCAGTGTATTAGTGATGACATCTAATTTAACAATTAACTGGAATATTACCGCCTGTGTATTAGTGATGATATCTAATTTAACAATTAACTGGAATATTATCCCCTGTGTATTAGTGATGATATCTAATTTAACAATTAACTGGAATATTATCACCTGTGTATTAGTCATGATATCTAATTTAACAATTAACTGGAATATTATCCCCTGTGTATTAGTGATGATATCTAATTTAACAATTAACTGGAATATTATCCCCAGTGTATTAGTGATGACATCTAATTTAACAATTAACTGGAATATTACCGCCTGTGTATTAGTGATGATATCTAATTTAACAATTAACTGGAATATTATCACCTGTGTATTAGTGATGACATCTAATTTAACAATTAACTGGAATATTATCACCTGTGTATTAGTGATGATATCTAATTTAACTATTAACTGGAATATTATCACCTGTGTATTAGTGATGATATCTAATTTAACAATTAACTGGAATATTATCACCTGTGTATTAGTGATGATATCTAATTTAACAATTAAAAGGAATATTATCCCCTGTGTATTAGTGATGATATCTAATTTAACAATTAACTGGAATATTATCACCTGTGTATTAGTGATGACATCTAATTTAACAATGAACTGGAATATTATCACCTGTGTATTAGTGATGACATCTAATTTAACAATTAACTGGAATATTATCACCTGTGTATTAGTGATGATATCTAATTTAACAATTAACTGGAATATTATCACCTGTGTATTAGTGATGATATCTAATTTAACAATTAACTGGAATATTATCACCTGTGTATTAGTGATGATATCTAATTTAACAATTTACTGGAATATTATCACCTGTGTATTAGTGATGACATCTAATTTAACAATTAACTGGAATATTATCACCTGTGTATTGGTGATGATATCTAATTCAACAATTAACTGGAATATTATCACCTGTGTATTAGTGATGATATCTAATTAAACAATTAACTGGAATATTATCACCTGTGTATTAGTGATGATATCTAATTTAACAATTAAAAGGAATATTATCCCCTGTGTATTAGTGATGACATCTAATTTAACAATTAACCGGAATATTATCACCTGTGTATTAGTGATGACATCTAATTTAACAATTAACTGGAATATTATCACCTGTGTATTAGTGATGATATCTAATTTAACAATTAACTGGAATATTATCACCTGTGTATTAGTGATGATATCTAATTTAACAATTAACTGGAATATTATCGCCTGTGCATTAGTGATGATATCTAATTTAACAATTAACTGGAATATTATCACCTGTGTATTAGTGATGACATCTAATTTAACAATTAACTGGAATATTATCCCCTGTGTATTAGTGATGATATCTAATTTAACAATTAACTGGAATATTATCACCTGTGTATTAGTGATGATATCTAATTTAACAATTAACTGGAATATTATCACCTGTGTATTAGTGATGATATCTAATTTAACAATTAACTGGAATATTATCACCTGTGTATTAGTGATGACATCTAATTTAACAATTAACTGGAATATTATCACCTGTGTCTTCGTGATGACATCTAATTTAACAATTTTCTTCTTTCTTTTGGGCCTCCTTATCTCGAGAGACAATGGATACGCGCCTGAAGGTGGTCAGTGGTTTGTGAAGCAGCGCCTGGAGTGGCTATAAAGGCCAACTCTGGAGTGACAGGCTCTTCCGCAGGTGCTGCAGAGAAATTTGTTTGTTGGGGCTGTTGCACAGTTGGCTCTCCCCTTGCGCCTCTGTCTTTTTTCCTGCCAACTACTAAGTCTCTTCGACTCGCCACAATTTAGCCCTGTCTTTATGGCTGCCCGCCAGCTCTGGCGAATGCTGGCAACTGACTCCCACGACTTGTGATCAATGTCACACAATTTCATGTCGCGTTTGCAGACGTCTTTATAACGGAGACATGGACGGCCGGTGGGTCTGATACCAGTGGCGAGCTCGCTGTACAATGTGTCTTTGGGGATCCTGCCATCTTCCATGCGGCTCACATGGCCAAGCCATCTCAAGCGCCGCTGACTCAGTAGTGTGTATAAGCTGGGGGTGTTGGCCGCTTCAAGGACTTCTGTGTTGGAGATATAGTCCTGCCACCTGATGCCAAGTATTCTCCGAAGGCAGCGAAGATGGAATGAATTGAGACGTCGCTCTTGGCTGGCATACGTTGTCCAGGCCTCGCTGCCGTAGAGCAAGGTACTGAGGACACAGGCCTGATACACTCGGACTTTTGTGTTCCGTGTCAGTGCACCATTTTCCCACACTCTCTTGGCCAGTCTGAACATAGCAGTGGAAGCCTTACCCATGCGCTTGTTGATTTCTGCATCTAGAGACAGGTTACTGGTGATAGTTCAGCCTAGGTAGGTGAACTCTTGAACCACTTCCAGAGCGTGGTCGCCAATATTGATGGATGGAGCATTTCTGACATCCTGCCCCATGATGTTCGTTTTCTTGAGGCTGATGGTTAGGCCAAATTCATTGCAGGCAGACGCAAACCTGTCGATGAGACTCTGCAGGCATTCTGCAGTGTGAGATGTTAAAGCAGCATCGTCAGCAAAGAGGAGTTCTCTGATGAGGACTTTCCGTACTTTGGACTTCGCTCTTAGACGGGCAAGGTTGAACAACCTGCCCCCTGATCGTGTGTGGAGGAAAATTCCTTCTTCAGAGGATTTGAACTCATGTGAAAGCAGCAGGGAGAAGAAAATCCCAAAAAGTGTGGGTGCGAGAACACAGCCCTGTTTCACACCACTCAGGATAGGAAAGGGCTCTGATGAGGAGCCACCATGTTGAATTGTGCCTTTCATATTGTCATGGAATGAGGTGATGATACTTCGTAGCTTTGGTGGACATCCGATCTTTTCTAGTAGTCTGAAGAGACCACGTCTGCTGACGAGGTCAAAGGCTTTGGTGAGATCAATGAAAGCAATGTAGAGGGGTAATTTAACAATTAACTGGAATATAATCCCCTGTGTATTAGTGATAATGTCTAATTTAACAATTAACTGGAATATTATCCCCTGTGTATTAGTGATGATATCTAATTTAACAATTAACTGGAATATTATCACCTGTGTATTAGTGATGATATCTAATTTAATAATTAACTGGAATATTAACACCTGTGTATTAGAGATGACATCTAATTTAACAATTAACTGGAATATTAAAACCTGTGTATTAGTGATGACATCTAATTTAACAATTAACTGGAATATTATCACCTGTGTATTAGTGATGACATCTAATTTAACAATTAACTGGAATATTGTCACCTGTGTATTAGTGATGATATCTAATTTAACAATTAACTGGAATATTATCACCTGTGTTTTAGTGATGATATCTAATTTAACAATTAACTGGAATATTATCACCTGTGTATTAGTGATGACATCTAATTTAACAATTAACTGGAAGATTATCACCTGTGTATTAGTGATGATATCTAATTTAACAATTAACTGGAATATTATCACCTGTGTATTAGTGATGATATCTAATTTAACAATTAACTGGAATATTATCCCCTGTGTATTAGTGATGATATCTAATTTAACAATTAACTGGAATATTATCCCCTGTGTATTAGTGATGACATCTAATTTAACAATTAACTGGAATATTATCCCCTGTGTATTAGTGATGATATCTAATTTAACAATTAACTGGAATATTATCCCCTGTGTATTAGTGATGATATCTAATTTAACAATTAACTGGAATATTATCCGCTGTGTATTAGTGATGATATCTAATTTAACAATTAACTGGAATATTATCCCCTGTGTATTAGTGATGATATCTAATTTAACAATTAACTGGAATATTATCCCCTGTGTATTAGTGATGACATCTAATTTAACAATTAACTGGAATATTATCACCTGTGTATTAGTGATGATATCTAATTTAACAATTAACTGGAATATTATCCCCTGTGTATTAGTGATGATATCTAATTTAACAATTAACTGGAATATTATCACCTGTGAATTAGTGATGACATCTAATTTAACAATTAACTGGAATATTATCCCCTGTGTATTAGTGATGATATCTAATTTAACAATTAACTGGAATATTATCACCTGTGTATTAGTGATGACATCTAATTTAACAATTAACTGGAATATTATCACCTGTGTATTAGTGATGATATCTAATTTAACAATTAACTGGAATATTATCACCTGTGTATTAGTGATGATATCTAATTTAACAATTAACTGGAATATTATCCCCTGTGTATTAGTGATGATATCTAATTTAACAATTAACTGGAATATTATCACCTGTGTATTAGTGATGATATCTAATTTAACAATTAACTGGAATATTATCCCCTGTGTATTAGTGATGATATCTAATTTAACAATTAACTGGAATATTATCACCTGTGAATTAGTGATGACATCTAATTTAACAATTAACTGGAATATTATCCCCTGTGTATTAGTGATGATATCTAATTTAACAATTAACTGGAATATTATCACCTGTGTATTAGTGATGACATCTAATTTAACAATTAACTGGAATATTATCACCTGTGTATTAGTGATGATATCTAATTTAACAATTAAAAGGAATATTATCCCCTGTGCATTATTGATGAAATCTAATTTAACAATTAACTGGAATATTATCACCTGTGTATTAGTGATGATATCTAATTTAACAATTAACTGGAATATTATCACCTGTGTATTAGTGATGACATCTAATTTAACAATTAACTGGAATATTATCACCTGTGTATTAGTGATGATATCTAATTTAACAATTAACTGGAATATTATCACCTGTGTATTAGTGATGACATCTAATTTAACAATTAACTGGAATATTATCACCTGTGTATTAGTGATGATATCTAATTTAACAATTAACTGGAATATTATCACCTGTGTATTAGTGATGACATCTAATTTAACAATTAACTGGAATATTATCACCTGTGTATTAGTGATGATATCTAATTTAACAATTAACTGGAATATTATCCCCTGTGTATTAGTGATGATATCTAATTTAACAATTAACTGGAATATTTTCCCCTGTGTATTAGTGATGATATCTAATTTAACAATTAACTGGAATATTATCACCTGTGTATTAGTGATGATATCTAATTTAACAATTAACTGGAATATTATCACCTGTGTATTAGTGATGACATCTAATTTAACAATTAACTGGAATATTATCACCTGTGTATTAGTGATGATATCTAATTTAACAATTAACTGGAATATTATCACCTGTGTATTCGTGATGATATCTAATTTAACAATTAACTGGAATATTATCATCTGTGTATTAGTGATGATATCTAATTTAACAATTAACTGGAATATTATCACCTGTGTATTAGTGATGATATCTAATTTAACAATTAACTGGAATATTATCACCTTTGTATTAGTGATGATATCTAATTTAACAATTAACTGGAATATTATCACCTGTGTATTAGTGATGATATCTAATTAAACAATTAACTGGAATATTATCACCTGTGTATTAGTGATGATATCTAATTTAACAATTAACTGTAATATTATCACCTGTGTATTAGTGATGACATCTAATTTAACAATTAACTGGAATATTATCACCTGTGTATTCGTGATGATATCTAATTTAACAATTAACTGGAATATTATCACCTGTGTATTAGTGATGATATCTAATTTAACAATTAACTGGAATATTATCACCTGTGTATTAGTGATGATATCTAATTTAACAATTAACTGGAATATTATCATCTGTGTATTAGTGATGAATCTAATTTAACAATTAACTGGAATATTATCACCTGTGTATTAGTGATGACATCTAATTTAACAATTAACTGGAATATTATCACCTGTATATTAGTGATGATATCTAATTTAACAATTAACTGGAATATTATCACCTGTGTATTAGTGATGATATCTAATTTAACAATTAACTGGAATATTATCACCTGTGTATTAGTGATGAAATCTAATTTAACAATTAACTGGAATATTATCACCTGTGTATTAGTGATAATATCTAATTTAACAATTAGCCATAATATTGCGCACTGTAATTTTTGTATCATCTGTGAACTTACTGATCATACCTCCTATATTCACATCTAAATCATTAATGTGCACTACAGCAGCAAGGGTCCCAGCACCGATCCCTGTGGTACACCACTGGTCACAGGCTTCCAATCGCAAAAACAGCCCTTGCCTGTTACCCTCTGCCTCCTGCCACAAAGCCACTTTTGGATCGAATTTGCCAAATTGCCCTGGATCCCATGGGCTATTACCTTCTCAACCAATATCCCATGTGGGACCTTAACAAAACCCTTACTGAAGTCCATGTAGACTACATCGACTGCTTTACCTTCATCTACACATCTGGTCATCTCCTCGAAAAATTTAATCAAGTTAGTCAGACACGATCTCCCCCTGAAAATGCCATGCTGACTATCCCTGATTAATCCCTGCCTCTCCAAGTGGAGATTAATCCTGTCCCTCGCATCTTTTTCCAATCGTTTCCCTACCACTGATGTTAGACTCACTGACCTGTAAATACCTAGCATATCCCTGCTACCCTTCTTAATTAATGGTACCACATTCACTTTCCTCCAGTCCTGTGGTACCTTTCCTCTGGATAAAGAGGATTTGAAAACTTGTTACAAAGCCCCTGCAATCGCCTCTCTTGCCTCACGTAACAGCCAGGGATACATTTCATCTGAGCCTGGGGATTTATCTACTTTCAAACCCACTAAAACTGCTAATACTTCCTCCCTTTCAATGCTAACATGTTCAAGTATATCACAATACCCCTCCCTGATCTCTACACCTACATCATCCTTCTCCATAGTGAACACAGATGAAAAGTAATCATTTAAAACCTCACCTGTGCCCTCCGGCTCCACACACAGGTTGCCACTTTGGTGCTTAATGGTCCCTAATCTTTCCCTGGTTATCTTCTTGCCCTTGACATACTGATAAATTGCTTTAGGATTTTCCTTTCTCTTGCCTGCCAGTATTTTTTCATATCCCCTCTTCGCTCTCCTAATTACTTTTTTTAAGTTCCCCCCTACACTTTCTATACTCCTCTAGTGCCTCCGCTGTTTGTCAGCACTCTGAATCTGCAATAAGCTTCCTTCTTTTTCTGATCCAATCCTCTGTATCTCTTGACATCCAGTGTTCCCTGGACCTGTTAGTCCTCCCCATCACCTTAACGGGTGCATGTTGGCTCTGAACTCTCACTATTTTCTCTTTGAATGATGCCCATTGATCTGATATGGACTTTCCTACAAGTAGCTGCTCACAGTCCACTTTGGCCCCATCCTGTTTCATCATCTTAAAATCGGCCTTCCCCCAATTCAGTCCCTTTAGTTTCGGTCTGTCTTTGTCCTTATCCATAACTACCTTAAATCTTAGCGTTATGGTCACTAGCACCGAAATGCTCCCTCACTGACACTTCTACCACTTGTCCAGTTTCATTCCCTAGTGTTAAGTCCAGTACTGCCCCTTCTCTTGTAGGACGTCTGATGTACTGGCTCAAAAAGCTCTCCTGTATGCATTTTAAGAATTCATTCCCCTTTAAGCCTTTTGCACTAAGACTATCGCAGGTGATATCAGGGAAGTTGAAATCCCCTACTAATACTACCCTATTATTTTTACACCCCTGAGATTTGCCTATATATCTGCTCCTCTATCTCTCCCTGACTGTTTGGCAGCCTGTAGTACACTCCCAGCCAGGTGATTGCCCCCTTTATGTTTTTAAGTTCCACCCATATGGCCTCATTTAAGGAACCTTCTAAGAGATCATCCCTTCTTACTGCAGTAAATGACTCCTTGATCAACAGTGCAATGCCACCTCCACTTTTACCCCCTCCCCTGTCACACTTGAAGATTCTATACCCTGGAATATTGAGCTGCCAGTCCTGCCCCGCCCACAACCATGTCTCTGTGATAGCAATATCATAATGCCATTTGCTAATCAACAACCTCAATTTATCTACCTTACTAATGAGACTCCTGTTTTTGAAATAGTTACAATCCAACCTTGCATTTTTCTCTTCTGCCTTACCAGGTCTATATTTGCTCTGCCTTCCAGCAGACTCACGTTCTGTTCCACATTACCCTCTACTGTACCTCCGCTCTGTATCCCAACCCCCTGCCGATTAGTTTAAACGCCTACCCCCAACCCCCCAATAAAGAACGAACAAACCTCCAAACAAGGATGCTTGTCCCTTTCCAGTTCAGGTGCAACCTGTCCAACTTGGAC
Source organism: Heterodontus francisci (assembly GCF_036365525.1). NCBI lineage: Eukaryota > Metazoa > Chordata > Chondrichthyes > Heterodontiformes > Heterodontidae > Heterodontus > Heterodontus francisci. The sequence goes on along the minus strand of NW_027142155.1, from coordinate 1,549,525 downwards.
AAGTCCCACTTTTGCCAGAAATATACCCAGTGATCCAGGAAACTGAAGCCCTCCCTCCTGCATGATCTCCTCAGCCAGATATTCATCTGCTCTATCCTCCTATTTCTAAAGTCATTAGCACGTGGCACCGGGAGGAATCCAGAGATTGCAACCTTAGAGGTCCTCCTTTTTAATCTGCTTCCTCGCACCCTAAATTCTTGTTGCAGGAACTCATCCCTATTTCTACCTATGTCGTTGGTACCAATGTGTACCACGATCTCTGACTATTCACCCTCTCCCTTCAGAATGTCCAGCAGCCGCTCTGAGACATCCTTGACCCGAGCACCAGGGAGGCAACATACAATCCTGGAGTCTCATTTGCGGCCACAGAAACGCCTGTCTGTTCCCCCAGTGTGTGAGATATCTGAATGGGGAAGATCAATCTGCTCACTCAGGTACACCCAGACCGGCTGCAGGGGAGAGAGGCGGGAATTGGATAGATATAATTAAAGATATGTACCCAGTCTGGTACTGAGTTCCATACAGAGCACAAAAAGATCCCAGGCTCCATTCCTGGCCTTTGCAGAGTGAACGGATCTCAGCCAGTCAGGTGCTGAGATGCATACACAGAGCACAGGAAGATCCCAGTCTGTGCAGAGTCAACGGATCTCACAGAGTATGGTACTGCGTACCGCACAGAGGAAGATCTCAGGCTCCATTCCTGACTGGTGCTGAACGAGCACCTAACCCAACACAGACAAACTGACTGAGGTTAAGAGCTCAGAACAAAGCAGCTGAATGCTCAGACAGCCAGAGAGAAACAGTGATAACATGCGATAAAAATTTACACAGTTGTAGACTGTTCAGAAACATTCACTCACTTGTTTACTAGAATTTCAAATTGGATCCAAAATTGGCTTAGTGGCAGGAGGCAGAGGGTGATGGTCGAGGGTTGATTTTGCGAATGGAAGTCTGTGACCAGTGGTGTACCACAGGGATCGATGCTGGGACCCTTGCTGTTTGTAGTGTACATTAATGATTTAGACCTGAATATAGGTGGTATGATCAGTAAGTTCTCAGATGACACAAAGAATGATGGTGTTGTAAATAGTAAGGAGGAAATCCTTAGATTACAGGATGATATAGATGGGCAGAGCAGTGGCAAATTGAATTTAATCCTGAGAAGTGTGAGGTGATGCATTTTGGGAGGACTAATAAGGCAAGGGAATATACAATGGATGGTACGACCCTAGACAGTACAGAGGGTCAGAGGGAGTGGGGTGTACTTGTCCATATATTACTGAAGGCAACAGCACAGGCAGATAAGATGGTTAGAAAGGCTTCTGGGATACTTGCCTTTATTAGCTGAGGCATAGAATATTAGAGCAGGGATGCTATAATGAAGCTGCATAAAACTCTGGGAAAGCCACAGCTGGAGTACTGTGTATGGTTCTGGTCAACACACTATAGGAAGGATGTGATTGCACAACAGAAGGTGCAGAGGTGATTCACCAGAATGTTGCCTGGGCTGGAGCATTTCAGCTATGAAGAGAGACTGAAAAGGCGAGGGTTGTTTTCCTTCCAGCAGAGAAGTCTGAGGTGGTACATGATTGAGGTATACAAAATTATGAGGGGCTTTGATAGGATAGATTGGAAGAAACATTTTCCCATTGCGGAGGTGTCAATAAGGTGTCAACCAGGGGATATCGATTTAAGGATAGGGGCAGGAGATACAGAGGAGATTTGAGGCAAAATGTTTACACCCAGCGGGTGGTTGGAATCTGGAACACACTGCCTGAAGAGGTGGTCGAAGCAGGAACACTCAACATTTAAGTCTTTAGCTGAACACTTGAAATGCCATAGTATACAAGGCTACAGGACAAGTGCTGGAAAATGGGATTACAACATATAGGTGCTTGATGGCCGGCACAGACACGATGGGTTGCAAGGCCTGTTTCTGAGCGGAATAACTCCATCACTCTATGACATTAATAAGGTAGAATTCATTTTCAACCCATTGAACTATAAAGTCTGACCACATTTTCCATGAGAAATGATGATTTTATGTTGTCGTGGAGCAGTCACTGATCGGTTCATTGGACACCTGATTTGCAAACAAAGGATTCCTGCTCTGAGACTCTCACCTTACAACATCATATTACTGACAGTCAGATAAAAACAACAGTATCAATAGAACACGGTATATTAAAATAGAAATATGAAGGAGGGACAGACAGAACAAACAAATAATGCAATCCCTGTCACTTCAAACATCAAATTGTCTGACTGGACAACCCTGAGACATTGGTGACAATGAGACAGGTAAACTGACCTGTTTAACTGCATGGGTCAGGGTCAATAATGAAAATTCAATTCACTGCAGTGGGAGACAAGTTCCTGCTTCTCAAAAAAGACCTGCTTTATATTGATAACGTATCACAAAATGAGAACTTATTCCAAACTCATTCTTTATTAAGCTGAATAATGGACACACAGATACAGAAATAGATTTACATCTGTGTATATGTGGCTCAAAGAGATTCCACAAATCACAGAAGTGGAAATCACGTCACCACAAATAAGGGACTGTCCATAAAGAAACTCAAGAGAATTTTCCATCACAGGTTATGAGGGATTGTCTAGAAAGCAACATTAGGAAAATCCTCAGTTAAACAAAAAACTTCCAAGGGAGAATTATTCGTGCATTTAAATGATAAGGAACTGTTCACAATTCTTCATCAGAGAAATGTCAATCCAAACAATAAAGGATTGACCGTAAATCACCTGCAGAACAATCACTATCCAATTATTAAAGGACTGACCGTAAATCACCTACAGAACAATCACTGTCCAATTATTAAAGGACTGACCGCAAATCACCTACAGAACAATCACTGTCCAATTATTAAAGGACTGACCGTAAATCACCGACAGAACAATCACCGTCCAATTATTAAAGGACTGACTGTAAATCACCTACAGAACAATCACTGTCCAATTATTAAAGGACTGACCGTAAATCACCGACAGAACAATCACTGTCAATTATTAAAGGAATGACAGGAAATCACCTACAGAAAAATCACTGTCAATTAATAAAGGACTGACCGTAAATCACCTACAGAACAATCACTTTCCAATTATTAAAGGACTGACCGTAAATCACCCACAGAGCAATCACTGTCCAATTATTAAAGGACTGACCGTAAATCATCTACAGAACAATCACTGTCAATTATTAAAGGATTGACCGTAAATCACCTACAGAACAATCACTGTCAATTATTAAAGGACTGACTGTAAATCACCTACAGAACAATCACTGTCCAATTATTAAAGGACTGACTGTAAATCACCTACAGAACAATCACTGTCCAATTATTAAAGGACTGACCGTAAATCACCTACAGAACAATCACTATCCAATTATTAATGGACTGACCGTAAATCACCTACAGAACAATCACTGTCCAATTATTAAAGGACTGACCGTAAATCACCTACAGAACAATCACTGTCCAATTATTAAAGGACTGACAGTAAATCACCGACAGAACAATCACTGTCCAATTATTAAAGGACTGACTGTAAATCACCTACAGAACAATCACTGTCCAGTTATTAAAGGACTGACAGTAAATCACCGACAGAACAATCACTGTCCAATTATTAAAGGACTGACTGTAAATCACCTTCAGAACAATCACTGTCTAATTATTAAAGGACTGACCGTAAATCACCTACAGAACAATCACTGTCCAATTATTAAAGGACTGACCGTAAATCACCTACAGAACAATCACTGTCCAATTATTAAAGGACTGACCGTAAATCACCTACAGAACAATCACTATCCAATTATTAAAGGACTGACCGTAAATCACCGACAGAACAATCACTGTCCAATTATTAAAGGACTGACCATAAATCACCGACAGAACAATCACTGTCAATTATTAAAGGACTGACAGTAAATCACCTACAGAACAATCACTGTCCAATTATTAAAGGACTGACCGTAAATCACCGACAGAACAATCACTGTCAATTATTAAAGGACTGACAGGAAATCACCTACAGAACAATCACTGTCAATTAATAAAGGACTGACCGTAAATCACCTACAGAACAATCGCTGTCAATTATTAAAGGACTGACCGTAAATCACCGACAGAACAATCACTGTCCAATTATTAAAGGACTGACAGTAAATCACCTACAGAACAATCACTGTCAATTAATAAAGGACTGACCGTAAATCACCTACAGAACAATCACTCTCCAATTATTAAAGGACTGACTGTAAATCACCAACAGAACAATCTCTGTCCAATTATTAAAGGACTGACTGTAAATCACCTACAGAACAATCACTTTCCAATTATTAAAGGATGACTGCAAATCACCTACAGAACAATCACTGTCCAATTATTAAAGGACTGACTGTAAATCAAATACAGAACAATCACTGTCCAATTATTAAAGGACTGACTGTAAATCACCTACAGAACAATCACTTTCCAATTATTAAAGGACTAACTGTAAATCACCTACAGAACAATCACTGTCCAATTATTAAAGGACTGAATGTAAATCACCTACAGAACAATCACTGTCCAATTATTAAAGGACTGACCGTAAATCACCTACAGAACAATCACTGTCCAATTATTAAAGGACTGACCGCAAATCACCTACAGAACAATGACTGTCCAATTATTAAAGGACTGACTGTAAATCACCTGCAGAACAGTCACTCTCCAATTATTAAAGGACTGACTGTAAATCACCAACAGAACAATCTCTGTCCAATTATTAAAGGACTGACTGTAAATCACCTACAGAACAATCACTTTCCAATTATTAAAGGATGACTGCAAATCACCTACAGAACAATCACTGTCCAATTATTAAAGGACTGACTGTAAATCACCTACAGAACAATCACTGTCCAATTATTAAAGGACTGACTGTAAATCACCTACAGAACAATCACTTTCCAATTATTAAAGGACTAACTGTAAATCACCTACAGAACAATCACTGTCCAATTATTAAAGGACTGACCATAAATCACCGACAGAACAATCACTGTCAATTATTAAAGGACTGACAGTAAATCACCTACAGAACAATCACTGTCCAATTATTAAAGGACTGACCGTAAATCACCGACAGAACAATCACTGTCAATTATTAAAGGACTGACAGGAAATCACCTACAGAACAATCACTGTCAATTAATAAAGGACTGACCGTAAATCACCTACAGAACAATCACTGTCAATTATTAAAGGACTGACCGTAAATCACCGACAGAACAATCACTGTCCAATTATTAAAGGACTGACAGTAAATCACCTACAGAACAATCACGGTCAATTAATAAAGGACTGACCGTAAATCACCTACAGAACAATCACTCTCCAATTATTAAAGGACTGACTGTAAATCACCAACAGAACAATCTCTGTCCAATTATTAAAGGACTGACTGTAAATCACCTACAGAACAATCACTTTCCAATTATTAAAGGATGACTGCAAATCACCTACAGAACAATCACTGTCCAATTATTAAAGGACTGACTGTAAATCACCTACAGAACAATCACTGTCCAATTATTAAAGGACTGACTGTAAATCACCTACAGAACAATCACTTTCCAATTATTAAAGGACTAACTGTAAATCACCTACAGAACAATCACTGTCCAATTATTAAAGGACTGACTGTAAATCACCTACAGAACAATCACTGTCCAATTATTAAAGGACTGACCGTAAATCACCTACAGAACAATCACTGTCCAATTATTAAAGGACTGACTGCAAATCACCTACAGAACAATGACTGTCCAATTATTAAAGGACTGACTGTAAATCACCTGCAGAACAGTCACTTTCCAATTATTAAAGGACTGACTGTAAATCACCTACAGAACAATCACTTTCCAATTATTAAAGGACTGACTGTAAATCGCCTACAGAACAATCACTGTCCAATTATTAAAGGACTGACTGGAAATCACCTACAGAACAATCACTGTCCAATTATTAAAGGACTGACTGTATATCACCTACAGAACAATCACTGTCCAATTATTAAAGGACTGACCGTAAATCACCTACAGAATAATCACTGTCCAATTATTAAAGGACTGACCGTAAATCACCTGCAGAACAATCACTGTCCAATTATTAAAGGACTGACTGTAAATCACCTACAGAACAATCACTGTCCAATTATTAAAGGACTGACTGTAAATCACCAACAGAACAATCACTGTCCAATTATTAAAGGACTGACTGTAAATCACCTACAGAACAATCACTTTCCAATTATTAAAGGACTGACTGTAAATCACCTGCAGAAAAATCACTGTCCAATTATTAAAGGACTGACTGTAAATCTCCAACAGAACAACCACTGTCCAATTATTAAAGGACTGACTGTAAATCACCTACAGAACAATCAATTTCCAATTATTAAATGACTGACCGTAAATCACCCACAGAGCAATCACTGTCCAATTATTAAAGGACTGACCGTAAATCATCTACAGAACAATCACTATCCAATTATTAAAGGACTGACTGTAAATCACCTACAGAACAATCACTGTCCAATTATTAAAGGACTGACCGTAAATCACCTACAGAACAATCACTGTCCAATTATTAAAGGACAGACCGTAAATCATCTACAGAACAATCACTGTCCAATTATTAAAGGACTGACCGTAAATCACCTACAGAACAATCACTGTCCAATTATTAAAGGACTGACCGTAAATCACCTACAGAACAATCACTATCCAATTATTAAAGGACTGACCGTAAATCACCGACAGAACAATCACTGTCCAATTATTAAAGGACTGTCCGTAAATCACCTACAGAACAATCACTGTCCAATTATTAAAGGACTGACAGTAAATCACCTACAGAACAATCACTGTCCAATTATTAAAGGACTGACCGTAAATCACCTACAGAACAATCACTGTCCAATTATTAAAGGACTGACCGTAAGTCATCCACAGAGCAATCACTGTCCAATTATTAAAGGACTGACCGTAAATCACCTACAGAACAATCACTGTCATTATTAAAGGACTGACCGTAAATCACCTACAGAACAATCACTATCCAATTATTAAAGGACTGACCGTAAATCACCCACAGAGCTATCACTGTCCAATTATTAAAGGACTGACCGTAAATCACCTACAGAACAATCACTGTCCAATTATTAAAGGACTGACCGTAAATCACCGACAGAACAATCACTATCCAATTATTAAAGGACTGACCGTAAATCACCGACAGAACAATCACTGTCCAATTATTAAAGGACTGACCATAAATCACCGACAGAACAATCACTGTCAATTATTAAAGGACTGACAGTAAATCACCTACAGAACAATCACTGTCCAATTATTAAAGGACTGACCGTAAATCACCGACAGAACAATCACTGTCAATTATTAAAGGACTGACAGGAAATCACCTACAGAACAATCACTGTCAATTAATAAAGGACTGACCGTAAATCACCTACAGAACAATCACTGTCAATTATTAAAGGACTGACCGTAAATCACCGACAGAACAATCACTGTCCAATTATTAAAGGACTGACAGTAAATCACCTACAGAACAATCACTGTCAATTAATAAAGGACTGACCGTAAATCACCTACAGAACAATCACTCTCCAATTATTAAAGGACTGACTGTAAATCACCAACAGAACAATCTCTGTCCAATTATTAAAGGACTGACTGTAAATCACCTACAGAACAATCACTTTCCAATTATTAAAGGATGACTGCAAATCACCTACAGAACAATCACTGTCCAATTATTAAAGGACTGACTGTAAATCACCTACAGAACAATCACTGTCCAATTATTAAAGGACTGACTGTAAATCACCTACAGAACAATCACTTTCCAATTATTAAAGGACTAACTGTAAATCACCTACAGAACAATCACTGTCCAATTATTAAAGGACTGAATGTAAATCACCTACAGAACAATCACTGTCCAATTATTAAAGGACTGACCGTAAATCACCTACAGAACAATCACTGTCCAATTATTAAAGGACTGACCGCAAATCACCTACAGAACAATGACTGTCCAATTATTAAAGGACTGACTGTAAATCACCTGCAGAACAGTCACTCTCCAATTATTAAAGGACTGACTGTAAATCACCAACAGAACAATCTCTGTCCAATTATTAAAGGACTGACTGTAAATCACCTACAGAACAATCACTTTCCAATTATTAAAGGATGACTGCAAATCACCTACAGAACAATCACTGTCCAATTATTAAAGGACTGACTGTAAATCACCTACAGAACAATCACTGTCCAATTATTAAAGGACTGACTGTAAATCACCTACAGAACAATCACTTTCCAATTATTAAAGGACTAACTGTAAATCACCTACAGAACAATCACTGTCCAATTATTAAAGGTCTGACCATAAATCACCGACAGAACAATCACTGTCAATTATTAAAGGACTGACAGTAAATCACCTACAGAACAATCACTGTCCAATTATTAAAGGACTGACCGTAAATCACCGACAGAACAATCACTGTCAATTATTAAAGGACTGACAGGAAATCACCTACAGAACAATCACGGTCAATTAATAAAGGACTGACCGTAAATCACCTACAGAACAATCACTCTCCAATTATTAAAGGACTGACTGTAAATCACCAACAGAACAATCTCTGTCCAATTATTAAAGGACTGACTGTAAATCACCTACAGAACAATCACTTTCCAATTATTAAAGGATGACTGCAAATCACCTACAGAACAATCACTGTCCAATTATTAAAGGACTGACTGTAAATCACCTACAGAACAATCACTGTCCAATTATTAAAGGACTGACTGTAAATCACCTACAGAACAATCACTTTCCAATTATTAAAGGACTAACTGTAAATCACCTACAGAACAATCACTGTCCAATTATTAAAGGACTGACTGTAAATCACCTACAGAACAATCACTGTCCAATTATTAAAGGACTGACCGTAAATCACCTACAGAACAATCACTGTCCAATTATTAAAGGACTGACTGCAAATCACCTACAGAACAATGACTGTCCAATTATTAAAGGACTGACTGTAAATCACCTGCAGAACAGTCACTTTCCAATTATTAAAGGACTGACTGTAAATCACCTACAGAACAATCACTTTCCAATTATTAAAGGACTGACTGTAAATCGCCTACAGAACAATCACTGTCCAATTATTAAAGGACTGACTGGAAATCACCTACAGAACAATCACTGTCCAATTATTAAAGGACTGACTGTATATCACCTACAGAACAATCACTGTCCAATTATTAAAGGACTGACCGTAAATCACCTACAGAATAATCACTGTCCAATTATTAAAGGACTGACCGTAAATCACCTGCAGAACAATCACTGTCCAATTATTAAAGGACTGACTGTAAATCACCTACAGAACAATCACTGTCCAATTATTAAAGGACTGACTGTAAATCACCAACAGAACAATCACTGTCCAATTATTAAAGGACTGACTGTAAATCACCTACAGAACAATCACTTTCCAATTATTAAAGGACTGACTGTAAATCACCTGCAGAAAAATCACTGTCCAATTATTAAAGGACTGACTGTAAATCTCCAACAGAACAACCACTGTCCAATTATTAAAGGACTGACTGTAAATCACCTACAGAACAATCAATTTCCAATTATTAAATGACTGACCGTAAATCACCCACAGAGCAATCACTGTCCAATTATTAAAGGACTGACCGTAAATCATCTACAGAACAATCAGTATCCAATTATTAAAGGACTGACTGTAAATCACCTACAGAACAATCACTGTCCAATTATTAAAGGACTGACCGTAAATCACCTACAGAACAATCACTGTCCAATTATTAAAGGACAGACCGTAAATCATCTACAGAACAATCACTGTCCAATTATTAAAGGACTGACCGTAAATCACCTACAGAACAATCACTGTCCAATTATTAAAGGACTGACCGTAAATCACCTACAGAACAATCACTATCCAATTATTAAAGGACTGACCGTAAATCACCGACAGAACAATCACTGTCCAATTATTAAAGGACTGTCCGTAAATCACCTACAGAACAATCACTGTCCAATTATTAAAGGACTGACAGTAAATCACCTACAGAACAATCACTGTCCAATTATTAAAGGACTGACCGTAAATCACCTACAGAACAATCACTGTCCAATTATTAAAGGACTGACCGTAAGTCATCCACAGAGCAATCACTGTCCAATTATTAAAGGACTGACCGTAAATCACCTACAGAACAATCACTGTCATTATTAAAGGACTGACCGTAAATCACCTACAGAACAATCACTATCCAATTATTAAAGGACTGACCGTAAATCACCTACAGAACAATCACTGTCCAATTATTAAAGGACTGACCGTAAATCACCTACAGAACAATCACTGTCCAATTATTAAAGGACTGACTGTAAATCACCCACAGAGCTATCACTGTCCAATTATTAAAGGACTGACCGTAAATCACCTACAGAACAATCACTGTCCAATTATTAAAGGACTGACCGTAAATCACCGACAGAACAATCACTGTCCAATTATTAAAGGACTGACCGTAAACCACCAACAGAACAATCACTGTCCAATTATTAAAGGACTGACCGTAAATCACCTACAGAACAATCACTATCCAATTATTAAAGGACTGACTGTAAATCACCGACAGAACAATCACTGTCCAATTATTAAAGGACTGACCGTAAATCACCTACAGAACAATCACTGTCCAATTATTAAAGGACAGACCGTAAATCATCTACAGAACAATCACTGTCCAATTATTAAAGGACTGTCCGTAAATCACCTACAGAACAATCACTGTCCAATTATTAATGGACTGACCGTAAATCACCTACAGAACAATCACTATCCAATTATTAAAGGACTGACCGTAAATCACCGACAGAACAATCACTGACCAATTATTAAAGGACTGACCGTAAATCACCTACAGAACAATCACTGTCCAATTATTAAAGGACTGTCAGTAAATCACCTACAGAACAATCACTGTCCAATTATTAAAGGACTGACCGTAAATCACCTACAGAACAATCACTGTCCAATTATTAAAGGACTGACCGTAAATCACCCACAGAGCAATCACTGTCCAATTATTAAAGGACTGACCGTAAATCACCTACAGAACAATCACTGTCATTATTAAAGGACTGACCGTAAATCACCTACAGAACAATCACTATCCAATTATTAAAGGACTGACCGTAAATCACCTACAGAACAATCACTGTCCAATTATTAAAGGACAGACCGTAAATCACCTACAGAACAATGACTGTCCAATTATTAAAGGACTGACTGTAAATCACCCACAGAGCAATCACTGTCCAATTATTAAAGGACTGACCGTAAATCACCTACAGAACAATCACTGTCCAATTATTAAAGGACTGACCGTAAGTCACCGACAGAACAATCACTGTCCAATTATTAAAGGACTGACCGTAAATCACCAACAGAACAATCACTGTCCAATTATTAAAGAACTGACCGTAAATCACCTACAGAACAATCACTGTCCAATTATTAAAGGACTGACCGTAAATCACCTACAGAACAATCACTGTCCAATTATTAAAGGACTGACCGTAAATCACCTACAGAACAATCACTGTCCAATTATTAAAGGACTGACCGCAAATCACCTACAGAACAATCACTGTCCAATTATTAAAGGACTGACAGTAAATCACCTGCAGAACAATCACTGTCCTATTATTAAAGGATTGACCGTAAATCACCTACAGAACAATCACTGTCTCTTATTAAAGGACTGACCGTAAATCACCTACAGAACAATCAATGTCCAATTATTAAAGGACTGACCGTAAATCACCTACAGAACAATCACTGTCCAATTATTAAAGGACTGACCGTAAATCACATACAGAACAATCACTGTCCAATTATTAAAGGACTGACCATAAATCACCTACAGAACAATCACTGTCCAATTATTAAAGGACTGACCGGAAATCACCTACAGAACAATCACTGTCCAATTATTAAAGGACTGACTGTAAATCATCTACAGAACAATCACTGTCCAATTATTAAAGGACTGACCGTAAATCACCTACAGAACAATCACAATCCAATTATTAAAGGACTGACCGTAAATCACTTACAGAACAATCACTGTCCAATTATTAAAGGACTGACCGCAAAGCACCTACAGAGCAATAACTGTCCAATTATTAAAGGACTGACTGTAAATCACCTGCAGAACAATCACTATCCAATTATTAAAGGACTGACCGTAAATCACCTACAGAACAATCACTGTCTCTTATTAAAGGACTGACCGTAAATCACCTGCAGAACAATCACTGTACAATTATTAAAGGACTGACTGTAAATCACCTACAGAACAATCACTGTCCAATTATTAAAGGACTGACAGTAAATCACCTACAGAACAATCACTGTCCAATTATTAAAGGACTGACCGTAAATCACCTACAGAACAATCACTGTCCAATTATTAAAGGACTGACTGTAAATCACCTACAGAACAATAACTGTCCAATTATTAAAGGACTGACTGTAAATCACCTACAGAACAATCAATATCCAATTATTAAAGGACTGACCGTAAATCACCTACAGAACAATCACTTTCCAATTATTAAAGGACTGACTGTAAATCACCTACAGAACAATAAATGTCCAATTATTAAAGGACTGACTGTAAATCACCTACAGAACAATCACTGTCCAATTATTAAAGGACTGACCGTAAATCACCCACAGAGCAATCACTGTCCAATTATTAAAGGACTGACCGTAAATCACCTACAGAACAATCACTGTCATTATTAAAGGACTGACCGTAAATCACCTACAGAACAATCACTATCCAATTATTAAAGGACTGACCGTAAATCACCTACAGAACAATCACTGTCCAATTATTAAAGGACTGACCGTAAATCACCTACAGAACAATGACTGTCCAATTATTAAAGGACTGACTGTAAATCACCCACAGAGCAATCACTGTCCAATTATTAAAGGACTGACCGTAAATCACCTACAGAACAATCACTGTCCAATTATTAAAGGACTGACCGTAAGTCACCGACAGAACAATCACTGTCCAATTATTAAAGGACTGACCGTAAATCACCAACAGAACAATCACTGTCCAATTATTAAAGAACTGACCGTAAATCACCTACAGAACAATCACTGTCCAATTATTAAAGGACTGACCGTAAATCACCTACAGAACAATCACTGTCCAATTATTAAAGGACTGACCGTAAATCACCTACAGAACAATCACTGTCCAATTATTAAAGGACTGACCGCAAATCACCTACAGAACAATCACTGTCCAATTATTAAAGGACTGACAGTAAATCACCTGCAGAACAATCACTGTCCTATTATTAAAGGATTGACCGTAAATCACCTACAGAACAATCACTGTCTCTTATTAAAGGACTGACCGTAAATCACCTACAGAACAATCACTGTCCAATTATTAAAGGACTGACCGTAAATCACCTACAGAACAATAACTGTCCAATTATTAAAGGACTGACTGTAAATCACCTGCAGAACAATCACTATCCAATTATTAAAGGACTGACCGTAAATCACCTACAGAACAATCACTGTCTCTTATTAAAGGACTGACCGTAAATCACCTGCAGAACAATCACTGTACAATTATTAAAGGACTGACTGTAAATCACCTACAGAACAATCACTGTCCAATTATTAAAGGACTGACAGTAAATCACCTACAGAACAATCACTGTCCAATTATTAAAGGACTGACCGTAAATCACCTACAGAACAATCACTGTCCAATTATTAAAGGACTGACTGTAAATCACCTACAGAACAATAACTGTCCAATTATTAAAGGACTGACTGTAAATCACCTACAGAACAATCAATATCCAATTATTAAAGGACTGACCGTAAATCACCTACAGAACAATCACTTTCCAATTATTAAAGGACTGACTGTAAATCACCTACAGAACAATCAATGTCCAATTATTAAAGGACTGACTGTAAATCACCTACAGAACAATCACTGTCCAATTATTAAAGGACTGACTGTAAATCACCTACAGAACAATCACTTTCCAATTATTAAAGGACTGACTGTAAATCACCTACAGAACCACCACTGTCCAATTATTAAAGGACTGACTGTAAATCACCTACAGAACATTCACTGTCCAATTATTAAAGGACTGACCGTAAATCACCTACAGAACAATCACTGTCCAATTATTAAAGGACTGACTGCAAATCACCTACAGAACAATGACTGTCCAATTATTAAAGGACTGACTGTAAATCACATGCAGAACAGTCACTTTCCAATTATTAAAGGACTGACCGTAAATCACCTACAGAACAATCACTTTCCAATTATTAAAGGACTGACTGTAAATCGCCTACAGAACAATCACTGTCCAATTATTAAAGGACTGACTGTAAATCACCTACAGAACAATCACTGTCCAATTATTAAAGGACTGACTGTAAATCACCTACAGAACAATCACTGTCCAATTATTAAAGGACTGACTATAAATCACCAGCAGAACAATCACTGTCCAATTATTAATGGACTGACTGTAAATCACCTACAGAACAATCACTTTCCAATTATTAAAGGACTGACTGTAAATCACCTACAGAACAATCACTGTCCAATTATTAAAGGACTGACTGTAAATCTCCAACAGAACAATCACTGTCCAATTATTAAAGGACTGACTGTAAATCACCTACAGAACAATCACTTTCCAATTATTAAAGGACTGACCGTAAATCACCCACAGAGCAATCACTGTCCAATTATTAAAGGACTGACCGTAAATCATCTACAGAACAATCACTATCCAATTATTAAAGGACTGACTGTAAATCACCTACAGAACAATCACTGTCCAATTATTAAAGGACTGACCGTAAATCACCTACAGAACAATCACTGTCCAATTATTAAAGGACAGACCGTAAATCATCTACAGAACAATCACTGTCCAATTATTAAAGGACTGACCGTAAATCACCTACAGAACAATCACTATCCAATTATTAAAGGACTGACCGTAAATCACCGACAGAACAATCACTGTCCAATTATTAAAGGACTGTCCGTAAATCACCTACACAACAATCACTGTCCAATTATTAAAGGACTGACAGTAAATCACCTACAGAACAATCACTGTCCAATTATTAAAGGACTGACCGTAAATCACCTACAGAACAATCACTGTCCAATTATTAAAGGACTGACCGTAAGTCATCCACAGAGCAATCACTGTCCAATTATTAAAGGACTGACCGTAAATCACCTACAGAACAATCACTGTCATTATTAAAGGACTGACCGTAAATCACCTACAGAACAATCACTATCCAATTATTAAAGGACTGACCGTAAATCACCTACAGAACAATCACTGTCCAATTATTAAAGGACTGACCGTAAATCACCTACAGAACAATCACTGTCCAATTATTAAAGGACTGACTGTAAATCACCCACAGAGCTATCACTGTCCAATTATTAAAGGTCTGACCGTAAATCACCTACAGAACAATCACTGTCCAATTATTAAAGGACTGACCGTAAATCACCGACAGAACAATCACTGTCCAATTATTAAAGGACTGACCGTAAATCACCAACAGAACAATCACTGTCCAATTATTAAAGGACTGACCGTAAATCACCTACAGAACAATCACTATCCAATTATTAAAGGACTGACTGTAAATCACCGACAGAACAATCACTGTCCAATTATTAAAGGACTGACCGTAAATCACCTACAGAACAATCACTGTCCAATTATTAAAGGACAGACCGTAAATCATCTACAGAACAATCACTGTCCAATTATTAAAGGACTGACCGTAAATCACCTACAGAACAATCACTGTCCAATTATTAAAGGACTGACCGTAAATCACCTACAGAACAATCACTATCCAATTATTAAAGGACTGACCGTAAATCACCGACAGAACAATCACTGACCAATTATTAAAGGACTGACCGTAAATCACCTACAGAACAATCACTGTCCAATTATTAAAGGACTGTCAGTAAATCACCTACAGAACAATCACTGTCCAATTATTAAAGGACTGACCGTAAATCACCTACAGAACAATCACTGTCCAATTATTAAAGGACTGACCGTAAATCACCCACAGAGCAATCACTGTCCAATTATTAAAGGACTGACCGTAAATCACCTACAGAACAATCACTGTCATTATTAAAGGACTGACCGTAAATCACCTACAGAACAATCACTATCCAATTATTAAAGGACTGACCGTAAATCACCTACAGAACAATCACTGTCCAATTATTAAAGGACTGACCGTAAATCACCTACAGAACAATGACTGTCCAATTATTAAAGGACTGACTGTAAATCACCCACAGAGCAATCACTGTCCAATTATTAAAGGACTGACCGTAAATCACCTACAGAACAATCACTGTCCAATTATTAAAGGACTGACCGTAAGTCACCGACAGAACAATCACTGTCCAATTATTAAAGGACTGACCGTAAATCACCAACAGAACAATCACTGTCCAATTATTAAAGAACTGACCGTAAATCACCTACAGAACAATCACTGTCCAATTATTAAAGGACTGACCGTAAATCACCTACAGAACAATCACTGTCCAATTATTAAAGGACTGACCGTCAATCACCTACAGAACAATCACTGTCCAATTATTAAAGGACTGACCGCAAATCACCTACAGAACAATCACTGTCCAATTATTAAAGGACTGACAGTAAATCACCTGCAGAACAATCACTGTCCTATTATTAAAGGATTGACCGTAAATCACCTACAGAACAATCACTGTCTCTTATTAAAGGACTGACCGTAAATCACCTACAGAACAATCACTGTCCAATTATTAAAGGACTGACCGTAAATCACCTACAGAACAATCACTGTCCAATTATTAAAGGACTGACCGTAAATCACATACAGAACAATCACTGTCCAATTATTAAAGGACTGACCATAAATCACCTACAGAACAATCACTGTCCAATTATTAAAGGACTGACCGGAAATCACCTACAGAACAATCACTGTCCAATTATTAAAGGACTGACTGTAAATCATCTACAGAACAATCACTGTCCAATTATTAAAGGACTGACTGTAAATCACCTACAGAACAATCAATATCCAATTATTAAAGGACTGACCGTAAATCACCTACAGAACAATCACTTTCCAATTATTAAAGGACTGACTGTAAATCACCTACAGAACAATAAATGTCCAATTATTAAAGGACTGACTGTAAATCACCTACAGAACAATCACTGTCCAATTATTAAAGGACTGACCGTAAATCACCCACAGAGCAATCACTGTCCAATTATTAAAGGACTGACCGTAAATCACCTACAGAACAATCACTGTCATTATTAAAGGACTGACCGTAAATCACCTACAGAACAATCACTATCCAATTATTAAAGGACTGACCGTAAATCACCTACAGAACAATCACTGTCCAATTATTAAAGGACTGACCGTAAATCACCTACAGAACAATGACTGTCCAATTATTAAAGGACTGACTGTAAATCACCCACAGAGCAATCACTGTCCAATTATTAAAGGACTGACCGTAAATCACCTACAGAACAATCACTGTCCAATTATTAAAGGACTGACCGTAAGTCACCGACAGAACAATCACTGTCCAATTATTAAAGGACTGACCGTAAATCACCAACAGAACAATCACTGTCCAATTATTAAAGAACTGACCGTAAATCACCTACAGAACAATCACTGTCCAATTATTAAAGGACTGACCGTAAATCACCTACAGAACAATCACTGTCCAATTATTAAAGGACTGACCGTAAATCACCTACAGAACAATCACTGTCCAATTATTAAAGGACTGACCGCAAATCACCTACAGAACAATCACTGTCCAATTATTAAAGGACTGACAGTAAATCACCTGCAGAACAATCACTGTCCTATTATTAAAGGATTGACCGTAAATCACCTACAGAACAATCACTGTCTCTTATTAAAGGACTGACCGTAAATCACCTACAGAACAATCACTGTCCAATTATTAAAGGACTGACCGTAAATCACCTACAGAACAATAACTGTCCAATTATTAAAGGACTGACTGTAAATCACCTGCAGAACAATCACTATCCAATTATTAAAGGACTGACCGTAAATCACCTACAGAACAATCACTGTCTCTTATTAAAGGACTGACCGTAAATCACCTGCAGAACAATCACTGTACAATTATTAAAGGACTGACTGTAAATCACCTACAGAACAATCACTGTCCAATTATTAAAGGACTGACAGTAAATCACCTACAGAACAATCACTGTCCAATTATTAAAGGACTGACCGTAAATCACCTACAGAACAATCACTGTCCAATTATTAAAGGACTGACTGTAAATCACCTACAGAACAATAACTGTCCAATTATTAAAGGACTGACTGTAAATCACCTACAGAACAATCAATATCCAATTATTAAAGGACTGACCGTAAATCACCTACAGAACAATCACTTTCCAATTATTAAAGGACTGACTGTAAATCACCTACAGAACAATCAATGTCCAATTATTAAAGGACTGACTGTAAATCACCTACAGAACAATCACTGTCCAATTATTAAAGGACTGACTGTAAATCACCTACAGAACAATCACTTTCCAATTATTAAAGGACTGACTGTAAATCACCTACAGAACCACCACTGTCCAATTATTAAAGGACTGACTGTAAATCACCTACAGAACATTCACTGTCCAATTATTAAAGGACTGACCGTAAATCACCTACAGAACAATCACTGTCCAATTATTAAAGGACTGACTGCAAATCACCTACAGAACAATGACTGTCCAATTATTAAAGGACTGACTGTAAATCACATGCAGAACAGTCACTTTCCAATTATTAAAGGACTGACCGTAAATCACCTACAGAACAATCACTTTCCAATTATTAAAGGACTGACTGTAAATCGCCTACAGAACAATCACTGTCCAATTATTAAAGGACTGACTGTAAATCACCTACAGAACAATCACTGTCCAATTATTAAAGGACTGACTGTAAATCACCTACAGAACAATCACTGTCCAATTATTAAAGGACTGACTATAAATCACCAGCAGAACAATCACTGTCCAATTATTAATGGACTGACTGTAAATCACCTACAGAACAATCACTTTCCAATTATTAAAGGACTGACTGTAAATCACCTACAGAACAATCACTGTCCAATTATTAAAGGACTGACTGTAAATCTCCAACAGAACAATCACTGTCCAATTATTAAAGGACTGACTGTAAATCACCTACAGAACAATCACTTTCCAATTATTAAAGGACTGACCGTAAATCACCCACAGAGCAATCACTGTCCAATTATTAAAGGACTGACCGTAAATCATCTACAGAACAATCACTATCCAATTATTAAAGGACTGACTGTAAATCACCTACAGAACAATCACTGTCCAATTATTAAAGGACTGACCGTAAATCACCTACAGAACAATCACTGTCCAATTATTAAAGGACAGACCGTAAATCATCTACAGAACAATCACTGTCCAATTATTAAAGGACTGACCGTAAATCACCTACAGAACAATCACTATCCAATTATTAAAGGACTGACCGTAAATCACCGACAGAACAATCACTGTCCAATTATTAAAGGACTGTCCGTAAATCACCTACACAACAATCACTGTCCAATTATTAAAGGACTGACAGTAAATCACCTACAGAACAATCACTGTCCAATTATTAAAGGACTGACCGTAAATCACCTACAGAACAATCACTGTCCAATTATTAAAGGACTGACCGTAAGTCATCCACAGAGCAATCACTGTCCAATTATTAAAGGACTGACCGTAAATCACCTACAGAACAATCACTGTCATTATTAAAGGACTGACCGTAAATCACCTACAGAACAATCACTATCCAATTATTAAAGGACTGACCGTAAATCACCTACAGAACAATCACTGTCCAATTATTAAAGGACTGACCGTAAATCACCTACAGAACAATCACTGTCCAATTATTAAAGGACTGACTGTAAATCACCCACAGAGCTATCACTGTCCAATTATTAAAGGTCTGACCGTAAATCACCTACAGAACAATCACTGTCCAATTATTAAAGGACTGACCGTAAATCACCGACAGAACAATCACTGTCCAATTATTAAAGGACTGACCGTAAATCACCAACAGAACAATCACTGTCCAATTATTAAAGGACTGACCGTAAATCACCTACAGAACAATCACTATCCAATTATTAAAGGACTGACTGTAAATCACCGACAGAACAATCACTGTCCAATTATTAAAGGACTGACCGTAAATCACCTACAGAACAATCACTGTCCAATTATTAAAGGACAGACCGTAAATCATCTACAGAACAATCACTGTCCAATTATTAAAGGACTGACCGTAAATCACCTACAGAACAATCACTGTCCAATTATTAAAGGACTGACCGTAAATCACCTACAGAACAATCACTATCCAATTATTAAAGGACTGACCGTAAATCACCGACAGAACAATCACTGACCAATTATTAAAGGACTGACCGTAAATCACCTACAGAACAATCACTGTCCAATTATTAAAGGACTGTCAGTAAATCACCTACAGAACAATCACTGTCCAATTATTAAAGGACTGACCGTAAATCACCTACAGAACAATCACTGTCCAATTATTAAAGGACTGACCGTAAATCACCCACAGAGCAATCACTGTCCAATTATTAAAGGACTGACCGTAAATCACCTACAGAACAATCACTGTCATTATTAAAGGACTGACCGTAAATCACCTACAGAACAATCACTATCCAATTATTAAAGGACTGACCGTAAATCACCTACAGAACAATCACTGTCCAATTATTAAAGGACTGACCGTAAATCACCTACAGAACAATGACTGTCCAATTATTAAAGGACTGACTGTAAATCACCCACAGAGCAATCACTGTCCAATTATTAAAGGACTGACCGTAAATCACCTACAGAACAATCACTGTCCAATTATTAAAGGACTGACCGTAAGTCACCGACAGAACAATCACTGTCCAATTATTAAAGGACTGACCGTAAATCACCAACAGAACAATCACTGTCCAATTATTAAAGAACTGACCGTAAATCACCTACAGAACAATCACTGTCCAATTATTAAAGGACTGACCGTAAATCACCTACAGAACAATCACTGTCCAATTATTAAAGGACTGACCGTCAATCACCTACAGAACAATCACTGTCCAATTATTAAAGGACTGACCGCAAATCACCTACAGAACAATCACTGTCCAATTATTAAAGGACTGACAGTAAATCACCTGCAGAACAATCACTGTCCTATTATTAAAGGATTGACCGTAAATCACCTACAGAACAATCACTGTCTCTTATTAAAGGACTGACCGTAAATCACCTACAGAACAATCACTGTCCAATTATTAAAGGACTGACCGTAAATCACCTACAGAACAATCACTGTCCAATTATTAAAGGACTGACCGTAAATCACATACAGAACAATCACTGTCCAATTATTAAAGGACTGACCATAAATCACCTACAGAACAATCACTGTCCAATTATTAAAGGACTGACCGGAAATCACCTACAGAACAATCACTGTCCAATTATTAAAGGACTGACTGTAAATCATCTACAGAACAATCACTGTCCAATTATTAAAGGACTGACCGTAAATCACCTACAGAACAATCACAATCCAATTATTAAAGGACTGACCGTAAATCACTTACAGAACAATCACTGTCCAATTATTAAAGGACTGACCGCAAAGCACCTACAGAGCAATAACTGTCCAATTATTAAAGGACTGACTGTAAATCACCTGCAGAACAATCACTATCCAATTATTAAAGGACTGACCGTAAATCACCTACAGAACAATCACTGTCTCTTATTAAAGGACTGACCGTAAATCACCTGCAGAACAATCACTGTACAATTATTAAAGGACTGACCGTAAATCACCTACAGAACAATCACTGTCCAATTATTAAAGGACTGACAGTAAATCACCTACAGAACAATCACTGTCCAATTATTAAAGGACTGACCGTAAATCACCTACAGAACAATCACTGTCCAATTATTAAAGGACTGACTGTAAATCACCTACAGAACAATAACTGTCCAATTATTAAAGGACTGACTGTAAATCACCTACAGAACAATCAATATCCAATTATTAAAGGACTGACCGTAAATCACCTACAGAACAATCACTTTCCAATTATTAAAGGACTGACTGTAAATCACCTACAGAACAATCAATGTCCAATTATTAAAGGACTGACTGTAAATCACCTACAGAACAATCACTGTCCAATTATTAAAGGACTGACTGTAAATCACCTACAGAACAATCACTTTCCAATTATTAAAGGACTGACTGTAAATCACCTACAGAACCACCACTGTCCAATTATTAAAGGACTGACTGTAAATCACCTACAGAACAATCACTGTCCAATTATTAAAGGACTGACCGTAAATCACCTACAGAACAATCACTGTCCAATTATTAAAGGACTGACTGCAAATCACCTACAGAACAATGACTGTCCAATTATTAAAGGACTGACTGTAAATCACATGCAGAACAGTCACTTTCCAATTATTAAAGGACTGACCGTAAATCACCTACAGAACAATCACTTTCCAATTATTAAAGGACTGACTGTAAATCGCCTACAGAACAATCACTGTCCAATTATTAAAGGACTGACTGTAAATCACCTACAGAACAATCACTGTCCAATTATTAAAGGACTGACTGTAAATCACCTACAGAACAATCACTGTCCAATTATTAAAGGACTGACTATAAATCACCAGCAGAACAATCACTGTCCAATTATTAATGGACTGACTGTAAATCACCTACAGAACAATCACTTTCCAATTATTAAAGGACTGACTGTAAATCACCGACAGAACAATCACTGTCCAATTATTAAAGGACTGACTGTAAATCTCCAACAGAACAATCACTGTCCAATTATTAAAGGACTGACTGTAAATCACCTACAGAACAATCACTTTCCAATTATTAAAGGACTGACCGTAAATCACCCACAGAGCAATCACTGTCCAATTATTAAAGGACTGACTGTAAATCATCTACAGAACAATCACTATCCAATTATTAAAGGACTGACTGTAAATCACCTACAGAACAATCACTGTCCAATTATTAAAGGACTGACCGTAAATCACCTACAGAACAATCACTGTCCAATTATTAAAGGACAGACCGTAAATCATCTACAGAACAATCACTGTCCAATTATTAAAGGACTGACCGTAAATCACCTACAGAACAATCACTGTCCAATTATTAAAGGACTGACCGTAAATCACCTACAGAACAATCACTATCCAATTATTAAAGGACTGACCGTAAATCACCGACAGAACAATCACTGTCCAATTATTAAAGGACTGACCGTAAATCACCTACAGAACAATCACTGTCCAATTATTAAAGGACTGACAGTAAATCACCTACAGAACAATCACTGTCCAATTATTAAAGGACTGACTGTAAATCACCTACAGAACAATCACTGTCCAATTATTAAAGGACTGACCGTAAATCACCCACAGAGCAATCACTGTCCAATTATTAAAGGACTGACCGTAAATCACCTACAGAACAATCACTGTCATTATTAAAGGACTGACCGTAAATCACCTACAGAACAATCACTATCCAATTATTAAAGGACTGACCGTAAATCACCGACAGAACAATCACTGTCCAATTATTAAAGGACTGACCGTAAATCACCTACAGAACAATCACTGTCCAATTATTAAAGGACTGACAGTAAATCACCCACAGAGCAATCACTGTCCAATTATTAAAGGACTGACCGTAAATCACCTACAGAACAATCACTGTCCAATTATTAAAGGACTGACCGTAAATCACCTACAGAACAATCACTGTCCAATTATTAAAGGACTGACCGTAAATCACCAACAGAACAATCACTGTCCAATTATTAAAGAACTGACCGTAAATCACCTACAGAACAATCACTGTCCAATTATTAAAGGACTGACCGTAAATCACCTACAGAACAATCACTGTCCAATTATTAAAGGACTGACCGTAAATCACCTACAGAACAATCACTGTCCAATTATTAAAGGACTGACCGTAAATCACCTACAGAACAATCACTGTCCAATTATTAAAGGACTGACAGTAAATCACCTGCAGAACAATCACTGTCCTATTATTAAAGGATTGACCGTAAATCACCTACAGAACAATCACTGTCTCATATTAAAGGACTGACCGTAAATCACCTACAGAACAATCACTGTACAATTATTAAAGGACTGACCGTATATCACCTACAGAACAATCACTGTCCAATTATTAAAGGACTGACCGTAAATCACATACAGAACAATCACTGTCCAATTATTAAAGGACTGACCATAAATCACCTACAGAAAAATCACTGTCCAATTATTAAAGGACTGACCGGAAATCACCTACAGAACAATCACTGTCCAATTATTAAAGGACTGACTGTAAATCACCGACAGAACAATCACTTTCCAATTATTAAAGGACTGACTGTAAATCACCTACACAATAATCACTGTCCAATTATTAAAGGACTGACCGTAAATCACCTACAGAACAATCACTGTCCAATTATTAAAGGACTGACTGTAAATCACCTACAGAACAATAACTGTCCAATTATTAAAGGACTGACCGTAAATCACCTACAGAACAATCACTATCCAATTATTAAAGGACTGACCGTAAATCATCTACAGAACAATCACTGTCCAATTATTAAAGGACTGACCGTTAATCACCTACAGAACAATCACTGTCCAATTATTAAAGGACTGACCGTAAATCACCCACAGAACAATCACTATCCAATTATTAAAGGACTGACCGTTAATCACCTACAGAACAATCACTGTCCAATTATTAAAGGACTGACCGTAAATCATCTACAGAACAATCACTGTCCAATTATTAAAGGACTGACCGTAAATCACCTACAGAGCAATCACTGTCCAATTATTAAAGGTCTGACCGTAAATCACCTGCAGAACAATCACTGTCCAATTATTAAAGGACTGACCGTAAATCACCTACAGAACAATCACTGTCCAATTATTAAAGGACTGACTGTAAATCACCTACAGAACAATCACTATCCAATTATTAAAGGACTGACCGTAAATCACCTACAGAACAATCACTGTCCAATTATTAAAGGACTGACCGTAAATCACCTACAGAACAATCACTATCCAATTATTAAAGGACTGACCGTAAATCACCTACAGAACAATCACTGTCCTATTATTAAAGGACTGACCGTAAATCACCTACAGAACAATCACTGTCCAATTATTAAAGGACTGACCGTAAATCACCTACAGAACAATCACTCTCCAATTATTAAAGGACTGACCATAAATCACCTACAGAACAATCACTGTCCTATTATTAAAGGAATGACCGGAAATCACCGACAGAACAATCACTGTCCTATTATTAAAGGACTGACCGTAAATCACCTACAGAGCAATCACTGTCCAATTATTAAAGGACTGACCGTAAAACACCTACAGAACAATCACTGTCCAATTATTAAAGGACTGACCGTAAATCACCTACAGAACAATCACTGTCCAATTATTAAAGGACTGACCATAAATCACCTACAGAACAATCACTGTCCAATTATTAAAGGACTGACCGTAAATCACCGACAGAACAATCACTGTCCAATTATTAAAGGACTGACCGTAAATCACCTGCAGAAGAATCACTGTCCAATTATTAAAGGACTGACCGTAAATCACCTACAGAACAATCACTGTCCAATTATTAAAGGACTGACCGTAAATCAACTACAGAACAATCACTGTCCAATTATTAAAGGACAGAACGTAAATCACCTACAGAACAATCACTGTCCAATTATTAAAGGACAGAACGTAAATCACCTACAGAACAATCACTGTCCAATTATTAAAGGACTGACCGTAAATCACCTGCAGAACAATCACTGTCCAATTATTAAAGGACTGACCGTAAATCACCTACAGAACAATCACTGTCCAATTATGAAAGGACTGACTGTAAATCACCTACAGAACAATCACTGTCCAATTATTAATGGAATGACCGTAAATCACCGACAGAACAATCACTGTCCAATTATTAAAGAAATGACCGTAAATCACCAACAGAACAATCACTGTCCAATTATTAAAGGACTGACCGTAAATCACCTACAGAACAATCACTGTCCAAATATTAAAGGACTGACCCTAAATCACCGACAGAACAATCACTATCCAATTATTAAAGGACCGACCATAAATCACCGACAGAACAATCACTGTCCAATTATTAAAGGACTGACCGTAAATCACCTACAGAACAATCACTGTCCAATTATTAAAGGTCTGACCGTAAATCACCTACAGAACAATCACTATCCAATTATTAAAGGACTGACCGTAAATCACCTACAGAACAATCACTGTCCAATTATTAAAGGACTGACCGTAAATCACCTACAGAACAATCACTATCCAATTATTAAAGGACTGACCGTAAATCACCTACAGAACAATCACTGTCCTATTATTAAAGGACAGACCGTAGATCACCTACAGAACAATCACTGTCCAATTATTAAAGGTATGACCGTAAATCACCTACAGAACAATCACTCTCCAATTATTAAAGGACTGACCATAAATCACCTACAGAACAATCACTCTCCTATTATTAAAGGAATGACCGGAAATCACCGACAGAACAATCACTGTCCTATTATTAAAGGACTGACCGTAAATCACCTACAGAACAATCACTGTCCAATTATTAAAGGACTGACCATAAAACACCTACAGAACAATCACTGTCCAATTATTAAAGGACTGACAGTAAATCACCTACAGAACAATCACTGTCCAATTATTAAAGGACTGACCATAAATCACCTACAGAACAATCACTGTCTAATTATTAAAGGACTGACCGTAAATCACCGACAGAACAATCACTGTCCAATTATTAAAGGACTGACCGTAAATCACCTACAGAAGAATCACTGTCCAATTATTAAAGGGCTGACCGTAAATCACCTACAGAACAATCACTGTCCAATTATTAAAGGACTGAACGTAAATCACCTACAGAACAATCACTGTCCAATTATTAAAGGCTGACCGTAAATCACCTACAGAACAATCACTGTCCAATTATTAAAGGACTGACTGTAAATCACCTACAGAACAATCACTCTCCAATTATTAAAGGAGTGACCGTAAATCACCGACAGAACAATCACTATCCAATTATTAAAGGAATGACTGGAAATCACCTACAGAACAATCACTGTACAATTATTAAAGGACTGACCGTAAATCACCTACAGAACAATCACTGTCCAATTATTAAAGGACAGACCGTAAATCACCTTCAGAACAATCACTGTCCAATTATTAAAGGACTGACTGTAAATCACCTACAGAACAATCACTGTCCAATTATTAAAGGAATGACCGTAAATCACCGACAGAACAATCACTGTCCAATTATTAAAGGACTGACCGTAAATCACCTGCAGAACAATCACTGTCCAATTATTAAAGGACTGACCGTAAATCACCCACAGAACAATCACTGTCCAATTATGAAAGGACTGACTGTAAATCACCTACAGAACAATCACTGTCCAATTATTAATGGAATGACCGTAAATCACCTACAGAACAATCACTGTCCAATTATTAAAGGACTGACCGTAAATCACCTGCAGAACAATCACTGTCCAATTATTAAAGGACTGACTGTAAATCACCGACAGAACAATCACTGTCCAATTATTCAAGGAATGACCGTAAATCACCAACAGAACAATCACTGTCCAATTATTAAAGGACTGACCGTAAATCACCTACAGAACAATCACTGTCCAAATATTAAAGGACTGACCCTAAATCACCGACAGAACAATCACTATCCAATTATTAAAGGACTGACCATAAATCACCGACAGAACAATCACTGTCCAATTATTAAAGGACTGACCGTAAATCACCTACAGAACAATCACTGTCCAATTAATAAAGGTCTGACCGTAAATCACCTACAGAACAATCACTATCCAATTATTAAAGGACTGACCGTAAATCACCTACAGAACAATCACTGTCCAATTATTATAGGACTGACCGTAAATCACCTACAGAACAATCACTGTCCAATTATTAAAGGTCTGACCGTAAATCACCTACAGAACAATCACGATCCAATTATTAAAGGACTGACCGTAAATCACCTACAGAACAATCACTGTCCAATTATTAAAGGACTGACCGTAAATCACCTACAGAACAATCACTGTCCAATTATTAAAGGAATGACCATAAATCACCTACAGAACAATCACTGTCCAATTATTCAAGGAATGACCGTAAATCACCAACAGAACAATCACTGTCCAATTATTAAAGGTCTGACCGTAAATCACCTACAGAACAATCACTGTCCAAATAATAAAGGACTGACCCTAAATCACCGACAGAACAATCACTATCCAATTATTAAAGGACTGACCATAAATCACCGACAGAACAATCACTGTCCAATTATTAAAGGACTGACCGTAAATCACCTACAGAACAATCACTGTCCAATTATTAAAGGTCTGACCGTAAATCACCTACAGAACAATCACTATCCAATTATTAAAGGACTGACCGTAAATCACCTACAGAACAATCACTGTCCAATTATTAAAGGACTGACCGTAAATCACCGACAGAACAATCACTATCCAATTATTAAAGGACTGACCGTAAATCACCTACAGAACAATCACTGTCCTATTATTAAAGGACTGACCGTAAATCACCTACAGAACAATCACTGTCCAATTATTAAAGGACTGACCGTAAATCACCTCCAGAACAATCACTCTCCAATTATTAAAGGACTGACCATAAATCACCTACAGAACAATCACTGTCCAATTATTAAAGGACTGACCGTAAATCACCGACAGAACAATCACTGTCAAATTATTAAAGGACTGACCATAAACCACCTGCAGAACAATCACTGTCCAATTATTAAAGGACTGACCGTAAATCACCGACAGAACAATCACTGTCCAATTATTAAAGAACTGACCGTAAATCACCTACAGAACAATCACTGTCCAATTATTAAAGGACTGACCGTAAATGAACTACAGAACAATCACTGTCCAATTATTAAAGGACTGACTGTAAATCACCTACAGAACAAACACCGTCCAATTATTAAAGGACTGACCGTATATCACCTACAGAACAATCACTGTCCAATTATTAAAGGACTGACCGTAAATCACCTACAGAACAATCACTATCCAATTATTTAAGGAATGACCGTAAATCACCTACAGAACAATCACTGTCCAATTATTAAAGGACTGACCGTAAATCACCTACAGAAGAATCACCGTCCAATTATTAAAGGATTGACAGTAAATCACCAACAGAAGAATCACCGTCCAATTATTCAAGGACTGACCGGAAATCACCTACAGAACAATCACTGTCCTATTATTAAAGGACTGACCGTAAATCACCGACAGAACAATCACTATCCAATTATTAAAGGGCTGACCGTAAATCACCTACAGAACAATCACTATCCAATTATTAAAGGACTGACCGTAAATCACCTACAGAACAATCACTCTCCAATTATTAAAGGACTGACCGTAAATCACCTACAGAACAATCACTGTCCGATTATTAAAGGACTGACCGTAAATCACCTACAGAACAATCACTATCCAATTATTAAAGGACTGACCGTAAATCACCTACAGAACAATCACTGTCCAATTATTAAAGGACTGACCGTAAATCACCTACAGAACAATTACTGTCCTATTATTACAGGACTGACCGTAAATCACCTACAGAGCAATCACTATCCAATTATTAAAGGACTGACCGTAAATCACCTACAGAACAATCACTGTCCAATTATTAAAGGACTGACCGTAAATCACCTACAGAACAATCACTGTCCTATTATTAAAGGACTGACCGTAAATCACCTAAAGAACAATCACTATCCAATTATTAAAGGACTGACCGTAAATCACCTACAGAACAATCACTGTCCAATTATTAAAGGACTGACCGTAAATCACCTACAGAACAATCACTGTCCAATTATTAAAGGACTGACCGTAAATCACCTACAGAACAATCACTGTCCAATTATTAAAGGACTGACCGTAAATCACCTACAGAACAATCACTATCCAATTATTAAAGGACTGACCGTAAATCACCTGCAGAACAATCACTGTCCAATTATTAAAGGACTGACCGTAAATCACCTACAGAACAATCACTATCCAATTATTAAAGAACTGACCGTAAATCACCTAAAGAACAATCACTATCCAATTATTAAAGAACTGACCGTAAATCACCTACAGAACAATCACTGTCCAATTATTAAAGGACTGACTGTAAATCACGTACAGAACAATCACTGTTCAATTATTAAAGGACTGACCGTAAATCACCTACAGAACAATCACAATCCAATTATTAAAGAACTGACCGTAAATCACCTACAGAACAATCTGTCCAATTATTAAAGGACTGACCGTAAATCACCTACAGAACAATCACTATCCAGTTATTAAAGGACTGACCGTAAATCACCTACAGAACAATCACTGTCCAATTATTAAAGGACTGACCGTAAATCACCTACAGAACAATCACTGTCCAATTATTAAAGGACTGACTGTAAATCACCTACAGAACAATCACTGTCCAATTATTAAAGGACTGACCGTAAATCACCTACAGAACAATCACTGTCCAATTATTAAAGGACTGACCGTAAATCACCTACAGAACAATCACTGTCCAATTTTTAAAGGACTGACCGTAAATCACCGACAGAACAATCATGTCCAATTATTAAAGGACTGACCGTAAATCACCTACAGAACAATCACTATCGAATTATTAAAGAACTGACCGTAAATCACCTACAGAACAATCACTGTCCAATTATTAAAGGACTGACCGTAAATCACCTACAGAACAATCACTGTCCAATTATTAAAGGACTGACTGTAAATCAACTACAGAACAAACACTGTCCAATTATTAAAGGACTGACCGTAAATCACCTACAGAACAATCACTGTCCAATTATTAAAGGACTGACCGTAAATCACCTACAGAACAATCACTGTCCAATTATTAAAGGACTGACCGTAAATCACCGACAGAACAATCACTGTCCAATTATTAAAGGACTGACTGTAAATCACCTACAGAACAAACACTGTCCAATTATTAAAGGACTGACCGTAAATCACCTACAGAACAATCACTATCCAATTATTAAAGGAATGACCGTAAATCACCTACAGAACAATCACTGTCCAATTATTAAAGGACTGACTGTAAATCACCTACAGAACAATCACTGTCCAATTATTAAAGGACTGACCTTAAATCACCTACAGAACAATCACTGTCCAATTATTAAAGGACTGACTGTAAATCACCTACAGAACAATCACTGTCCAATTATTAAAGGACTGACCGTTAATCACCTACAGAACAATCACTATCCAATTATTAAAGGAATGACCGTAAATCACCTACAGAACAATCACTGTCCAATTATTAAAGGACTGACTGTAAATCACCGACAGAACAATCACTGTCCAATTAATAAAGGACTGACCGTTAATCACCTACAGAACAATCACTATCCAATTATTAAAGGAATGACCGTAAATCACCTACAGAACAATCACTGTCCAATTATTAAAGGACTGACTGTAAATCACCGACAGAACAATCACTGTCCAATTAATAAAGGACTGACCTTAAATCACCGACAGAACAATCACTGTCCAATTATTAAAGGACTGACTGTAAATCACCTACAGAACAAACACTGTCCAATTATTAAAGGACTGACCTTAAATCACCTACAGAACAATCACTGTCCAATTATTAAAGGACTGATCGTAAATCACCTACAGAACAATCACTGTCCAATTATTAAAGGACTGACCGTAAATCACCGACAGAACAATCACTGTCCAATTATTAAAGGACTGACCGTAAATCACCTACAGAACAATCACTGTCCTATTATTAAAGGACTGACCGTAAATCACCTACAGAACAATCACTGTCCAATTATTAAAGGACTGACCGTAAATCACCGACAGAACAAACACTATACAATTATTAAAGGACTGACTGTAAATCACCTACAGAACAAACACTGTCCAATTATTAAAGGACTGACCGTAAATCACCTACAGAAAAATCACTGTCCAATTATTAAAGGACTGACCGTAAATCATCTACAGAACAATCACTATCCAATTATTAAAGGAATAACCGTAAATCACCTATAGAACAATCACTGTCCAATTATTAAAGGACTGACCGTAAATCATCTACAGAAGAATCACCGTCCAATTATTAAAGGACGGACTGTAAATCACCAACAGAAGAATCACCGTCCAATTATTCAAGGACTGACCGGAAATCACCTACAGAACAATCACTGTCCAATTATTAAAGGACTGACCTTAAATCACCGACAGAACAATCACTATCCAATTATTAAAGGACTGACCGTAAATCACCAACAGAACAATCACTGTCCAATTATTAAAGGACTGACCGTAAATCACCTACAGAACAATCACTATCCAATTATTAAAGGACTGACCGTAAATCACCTACAGAACAATCACTGTCCAATTATTAAAGGACTGACTGTAAATCACCTACAGAACAAACACTGTCCAATTATTAAAGGACTGACCGTAAATCACCTACAGAACAATCACTATCCAATTATTAAAGGACTGACCGTAAATCACCTACAGAACAATCACTGTCCAATTATTAAAGGACTGACTGTAAATCACCTACAGAACAAACACTGTCCAATTATTAAAGGACTGACCGTAAATCACCTACGGAACAATCACTATCCAATTATTAAAGGACTGACCGTAAATCACCTACAGAACAATCACTGTCCAATTATTAAAGGACTGACCGTAAATCACCTACAGAACAATCACTATCCAATTATTTAAGGAATGACCGTAAATCACCTACAGAACAATCACTGTCCAATTATTAAAGGACTGACCGTAAATCACCTACTGAAGAATTACCGTCCAATTATTAAAGGATTGACTGTAAATCACCAACAGAAGAATCACCGTCCAATTATTCAAGGACTGACCGGAAATCACCTACAGAACAATCACTGTCCTATTATTAAAGGACTGACCGTAAATCACCGACAGAACAATCACTATCCAATTATTAAAGGGCTGACCGTAAATCACCTACAGAACAATCACTGTCCAATTATTAAAGGACTGACCGTAAATCACCTATAGAACAATCACTGTCCAATTATTAAAGGACTGACCGTAAATCACCTACAGAACAATCACTGTCCAATTATTAAAGGACTGACTGTAAATCACCTACAGAACAATCACTGTCCAATTATTAAAGGACTGACCGTAAATCACCTACAGAACAATCACTGTCCAATTATTAAAGGACTGACCGTAAATCACCTACAGAGCAATCACTGTCCAACTATTAAAGGACTGACCGTAAATCACCTACAGAACAATCACTGTTCAATTATTAAAGGACTGACCGTAAATCACCTACAGAACAATCACAATTCAATTATTAAAGGACTGACCGTAAATCAACTACAGAACAATCACGATCCAATTATTAAAGAACTGACCGTAAATCACCTACAGAACAATCTGTCCAATTATTAAAGGACCGACCGTAAATCACCTACAGAACAATCACTATCCAATTATTAAAGGACTGACCGTAAATCACCTACAGAACAATCACTGTCCAATTATTAAAGGACTGACCGTAAATCACCTACAGAACAATCACTGTCCAATTATTAAAGGACTGACTGTAAATCACCTACAGAACAATCACTGTCCAATTATTAAAGGACTGACCGTAAATCACCTACAGAACAATCACTGTCCAATTATGAAAGGACTGACCGTAAATCACCTACAGAACAATCACTGTCCAATTATTAAAGGACTGACCGTAACTCACCGACAGAACAATCACTGTCCAATTATTAAAGGACTGACCGTAAATCACCTACAGAACAATCACTATCCAATTATTAAAGAACTGACCGTAAATCACCTACAGAACAATCACTGTCCAATTATTAAAGGACTGACCGTAAATCACCTACAGAACAATCACTATCCAATTATTAAAGGACTGACCGTAAATCACCTACAGAACAATCACTGCCCAATTATTAAAGGACTGACCGTAAATCACCTACAGAACAATCACTGTCCAATTATTAAAGGACTGACCGTAAATCACCTACAGAACAATCACTATCCAATTATTAAAGGACTGACCGTAAATCACCTACAGAACAATCACTGTCCAATTATTAAAGGACTGACCGTAAATCACCTACAGAACAATCACTGTCCAATTATTAAAGTACTGACTGTAAATCACCTACAGAACAATCACTGTCCAATTATTAAAGGACTGACCGTAAATCACCAACAGAACAATCACTGTCCAATTATTAAAGGACTGACCGTAAATCACCTACAGAACAATCACTGTCCAATTATTAAAGGACTGACCGTAAATCACCGACAGAACAATCACTGTCAAATTATTAAAGGACTGACCGTAAACCACCTGCAGAACAATCACTGTCCAATTATTAATGGACTGACCGTAAATCATCGACAGAACAATCACTGTCCAATTATTAAAGAACTGACCGTACATCACCTACAGAACAATCACTGTCCAATTATTAAAGGACTGACCGTAAATCACCTACAGAACAATCACTGTCCAATTATTAAAGGACTGACCGTTAATCACCTACAGAACAATCACTATCCAATTATTAAAAGAATGACCGTAAATCACCTACAGAACAATCACTGTCCAATTATTAAAGGACTGACCGTAAATCACCTACAGAACAATCACTGTCCAATTATTAAAGGACTGACCTTAAATCACCTACAGAACAATCACTGTCCAATTATTAAAGGACTGACTGTAAATCACCTACAGAACAAACACTGTCCAATTATTAAAGGTCTGACCTTAAATCAACTACAGAACAATCACTGTCCAATTATTAAAGGACTGATCGTAAATCACCTACAGAACAATCACTGTCCAATTATTAAAGGACTGACCGTAAATCACCTACAGAACAATCACTGTCCAATTATTAAAGGACTGACCGTAAATCACCTACAGAACAATCACTGTCCTATTATTAAAGGACTGACCGTAAATCACCTACAGAACAATCACTGTCCAATTATTAAAGGACTGACCGTAAATCACCGACAGAACAATCACTATACAATTATTAAAGGACTGACTGAAAATCACCTACAGAACAAACACTGTCCAATTATTAAAGGACTGACCGTAAATCACCTACAGAAAAATCACTGTCCAATTATTAAAGGACTGACCGTAAATCACCTACAGAACAATCACTATCCAATTATTAAAGGAATAACCGTAAATCACCTACAGAACAATCACTGTCCAATTATTAAAGGACTGACCGTAAATCACCTACAGAACAATCACAGTCCAATTATTAAAGGACGGACTGTAAATCACCAACAGAAGAATCACCGTCCAATTATTCAAGGACTGACCGAAAAATCACCTACGGAACAATCACTGTCCAATTATTAAAGGACTGACCTTAAATCACCGACAGAACAATCACTATCCAATTATTAAAGGACTGACCGTAAATCACC
Source organism: Heterodontus francisci (assembly GCF_036365525.1). Taxonomy (NCBI): domain Eukaryota; kingdom Metazoa; phylum Chordata; class Chondrichthyes; order Heterodontiformes; family Heterodontidae; genus Heterodontus; species Heterodontus francisci. The sequence continues at coordinate 1,513,272 of NW_027142155.1, read as the reverse complement.
AACAGAACAATCACTGTCCAATTATTAAAGGACTGACCGTAAATCACCTACAGAACAATCACTATCCAATTATTAAAGGACTGACCGTAAATCACCTACAGAACAATCACTGTCCAATTATTAAAGGACTGACTGTAAATCACCTACAGAACAAACACTGTCCAATTATTAAAGGACTGACCGTAAATGACCTACAGAACAATCACTATCCAATTATTAAAGGACTGACCGTAAATCACCTACAGAACAATCACTGTCCAATTATTAAAGGACTGACTGTAAATCACCTACAGAACAAACACTGTCCAATTATTAAAGGACTGACCTTAAATCTGCGACAGAACAATCACTATCCAATTATTAAAGGACTGACCGGAAATCACCTACAGAACAAACACTGTCCAATTATTAAAGGACTGACCGTAAATCACCTACGGAACAATCACTATCCAATTATTAAAGGACTGACCGTAAATCACCTACAGAACAATCACTGTCCAATTATTAAAGGACTGACCGTAAATCACCTACAGAACAATCACTATCCAATTATTTAAGGAATGACCGTAAATCACCTACAGAACAATCACTGTCCAATTATTAAAGGACTGACCGTAAATCACCTACAGAAGAATCACCGTCCAATTATTAAAGGATTGACAGTAAATCACCAACAGAAGAATCACCGTCCAATTATTCAAGGACTGACCGGAAATCACCTACAGAACAATCACTGTCCTATTATTAAAGGACTGACCGTAAATCACCGACAGAACAATCACTATCCAATTATTAAAGGGCTGACCGTAAATCACCTACAGAACAATCACTATCCAATTATTAAAGGACTGACCGTAAATCACCTACAGAACAATCACTCTCCAATTATTAAAGGACTGACCGTAAATCACCTACAGAACAATCACTGTCCGATTATTAAAGGACTGACCGTAAATCACCTACAGAACAATCACTATCCAATTATTAAAGGACTGACCGTAAATCACCTACAGAACAATCACTGTCCAATTATTAAAGGACTGACCGTAAATCACCTACAGAACAATTACTGTCCTATTATTACAGGACTGACCGTAAATCACCTACAGAGCAATCACTATCCAATTATTAAAGGACTGACCGTAAATCACCTACAGAACAATCACAGTCCAATTATTAAAGGACTGACCGGAAATCACCTACAGAACAATCACTGTCCTATTATTAAAGGACTGACCGTAAATCACCTAAAGAACAATCACTATCCAATTATTAAAGGACTGACCGTAAATCACCTACAGAACAATCACTGTCCAATTATTAAAGGACTGACCGTAAATCACCTACAGAACAATCACTGTCCAATTATTAAAGGACTGACCGTAAATCACCTACAGAACAATCACTGTCCAATTATTAAAGGACTGACCGTAAATCACCTACAGAACAATCACTATCCAATTATTAAAGGACTGACCGTAAATCACCTGCAGAACAATCACTGTCCAATTATTAAAGGACTGACCGTAAATCACCTACAGAACAATCACTATCCAATTATTAAAGAACTGACCGTAAATCACCTAAAGAACAATCACTATCCAATTATTAAAGAACTGACCGTAAATCACCTACAGAACAATCACTGTCCAATTATTAAAGGACTGACTGTAAATCACGTACAGAACAATCACTGTTCAATTATTAAAGGACTGACCGTAAATCACCTACAGAACAATCACAATCCAATTATTAAAGAACTGACCGTAAATCACCTACAGAACAATCTGTCCAATTATTAAAGGACTGACCGTAAATCACCTACAGAACAATCACTATCCAGTTATTAAAGGACTGACCGTAAATCACCTACAGAACAATCACTGTCCAATTATTAAAGGACTGACCGTAAATCACCTACAGAACAATCACTGTCCAATTATTAAAGGACTGACTGTAAATCACCTACAGAACAATCACTGTCCAATTATTAAAGGACTGACCGTAAATCACCTACAGAACAATCACTGTCCAATTATTAAAGGACTGACCGTAAATCACCTACAGAACAATCACTGTCCAATTTTTAAAGGACTGACCGTAAATCACCGACAGAACAATCACTGTCCAATTATTAAAGGACTGACCGTAAATCACCTACAGAACAATCACTATCGAATTATTAAAGAACTGACCGTAAATCACCTACAGAACAATCACTGTCCAATTATTAAAGGACTGACTGTAAATCACCTACAGAACAATCACTGTCCAATTATTAAAGGACTGACTGTAAATCAACTACAGAACAAACACTGTCCAATTATTAAAGGACTGACCGTAAATCACCTACAGAACAATCACTGTCCAATTATTAAAGGACTGACCGTAAATCACCTACAGAACAATCACTGTCCAATTATTAAAGGACTGACCGTAAATCACCGACAGAACAATCACTGTCCAATTATTAAAGGACTGACTGTAAATCACCTACAGAACAAACACTGTCCAATTATTAAAGGACTGACCGTAAATCACCTACAGAACAATCACTATCCAATTATTAAAGGAATGACCGTAAATCACCTACAGAACAATCACTGTCCAATTATTAAAGGACTGACTGTAAATCACCTACAGAACAATCACTGTCCAATTATTAAAGGACTGACCTTAAATCACCTACAGAACAATCACTGTCCAATTATTAAAGGACTGACTGTAAATCACCTACAGAACAAACACTGTCCAATTATTAAAGGACTGACCTTAAATCACCTACAGAACAATCACTGTCCAATTATTAAAGGACTGACCGTAAATCACCTACAGAACAATCACTGTCCAATTGTTAAAGGATTGACCGTAAATCACCTACAGAACAATCACTGTCCAATTATTAAAGGACTGACCGTAAATCACCTACAGAACAATCACTGTCCTATTATTAAAGGACTGACCGTAAATCACCTACGGATCAATCACTGTCCAATTATTAAAGGACTGACCGTAAATCACCTACAGAACAATCTCTATACAATTATTAAAGGACTGACTGTAAATCACCTACAGAACAAACACTGTCCAATTATTAAAGGACTGACCGTAAATCACCTACAGAACGATCACTGTCCAATTATTAAAGGACTGACCGTAAATCACCTACAGAACAATCACTATCCAATTATTAAAGGAATGACCGTAAATCACCTACAGAACAATCACTGTCCAATTATTAAAGGACTGACCGTAAATCACCTACAGAAGAATCACCGTCCAATTATTAAAGGACTGACAGTAAATCACCAACAGAAGAATCACCGTCCAATTATTCAAGGACTGACCGGAAATCACCTACAGAACAATCACTGTCCTATTATTAAAGTACTGACCTTAAATCACCGACTGAACAATCACTGTCCAATTATTAAAGGACTGACCGTAAATCACCTACAGAACAATCACTGTCCAATTTTTAAAGGACTGACCGTAAATCACCGACAGAACAATCACTGTCCAATTATTAAAGGACTGACCGTAAATCACCTACAGAACAATCACTATCGAATTATTAAAGAACTGACCGTAAATCACCTACAGAACAATCACTGTCCAATTATTAAAGGACTGACTGTAAATCACCTACAGAACAATCACTGTCCAATTATTAAAGGACTGACTGTAAATCAACTACAGAACAAACACTGTCCAATTATTAAAGGACTGACCGTAAATCACCTACAGAACAATCACTGTCCAATTATTAAAGGACTGACCGTAAATCACCTACAGAACAATCACTGTCCAATTATTAAAGGACTGACCGTAAATCACCGACAGAACAATCACTGTCCAATTATTAAAGGACTGACTGTAAATCACCTACAGAACAAACACTGTCCAATTATTAAAGGACTGACCGTAAATCACCTACAGAACAATCACTATCCAATTATTAAAGGAATGACCGTAAATCACCTACAGAACAATCACTGTCCAATTATTAAAGGACTGACTGTAAATCACCTACAGAACAATCACTGTCCAATTATTAAAGGACTGACCTTAAATCACCTACAGAACAATCACTGTCCAATTATTAAAGGACTGACTGTAAATCACCTACAGAACAAACACTGTCCAATTATTAAAGGACTGACCTTAAATCACCTACAGAACAATCACTGTCCAATTATTAAAGGACTGACCGTAAATCACCTACAGAACAATCACTGTCCAATTGTTAAAGGACTGACCGTAAATCACCTACAGAACAATCACTGTCCAATTATTAAAGGACTGACCGTAAATCACCTACAGAACAATCACTGTCCTATTATTAAAGGACTGACCGTAAATCACCTACGGATCAATCACTGTCCAATTATTAAAGGACTGACCGTAAATCACCTACAGAACAATCTCTATACAATTATTAAAGGACTGACTGTAAATCACCTACAGAACAAACACTGTCCAATTATTAAAGGACTGACCGTAAATCACCTACAGAACGATCACTGTCCAATTATTAAAGGACTGACCGTAAATCACCTACAGAACAATCACTATCCAATTATTAAAGGAATGACCGTAAATCACCTACAGAACAATCACTGTCCAATTATTAAAGGACTGACCGTAAATCACCTACAGAAGAATCACCGTCCAATTATTAAAGGACTGACTGTAAATCACCAACAGAAGAATCACCGTCCAATTATTCAAGGACTGACCGGAAATCACCTACAGAACAATCACTGTCCTATTATTAAAGTACTGACCTTAAATCACCGACTGAACAATCACTGTCCAATTATTAAAGGACTGACCGTAAATCACCTACAGAACAATCACTATCCAATTATTCAAGGACTGACCGTAAATCACCGACAGAACAATCACTATCCAATTATTAAAGGACTGACCGTAAATCACCTACAGAACAATCACTATCCAATTATTAAAGGACTGACCGTAAATCACCTACAGAACAATCACTGTCCAATTATTAAAGGACTGACTGTAAATCACCTACAGAACAAACACTGTCCAATTATTAAAGGACTGACCGTAAATCACCTACAGAACAATCACTGTCCAATTATTAAAGGACTGACCGTAAATCACCTACAGAACAATCACTATCCAATTATTAAAGAACTGACCGTAAATCACCTGCAGAACAATCACTGTCCAATTATTAAAGGACTGACCGTAAATCACCTACAGAACAATCACTGTTCAATTATTAAAGGACTGACCGTAAATCACCTACAGAACAATCACTATCCAATTATTAAAGGACTGACCGTAAATCACCTACAGAACAATCACTATCCAATTATTAAAGGACTGACCGTAAATCACCTACAGAACAATCTGTCCAATTATTAAAGGACTGACCGTAAATCACCTACAGAACAATCACTATCCAATTATTAAAGGAATGACCGTAAATCACCTACAGAACAATCACTGTCCAATTATTAAAGGACTGACCGTAAATCACCTACAGAAAAATCACTGTCCAATTATTAAAGGACTGACTGTAAATCACCTGCAGAACAATCACTGTCCAATTATTAAAGGACTGACCGTAAATAACCAACAGAACAAACACTGTCCAATTATTAAAGGACTGACCGTAAATCACCTGCAGAACAATCACTGTCCAATTATTAAAGGACTGACCGTAAATAACCAACAGAACAAACACTGTCCAATTATTAAAGGACTGACCGTAAATCACCTACAGAACAATCACTGTCCAATTATTAAAGGACTGACCGTAAATCACCGACAGAACAATCACTGTCCAATTATTAAAGGACTGACCGTAAACCACCTGCAGAACCATCACTGTCCAATTATTAAAGGACTGACCGTAAATCACCTACAGAACAATCACTGTCCAATTATTAAAGAACTGACCGTAAATCACATACAGAACAATCACTGTCCAATTATTAAAGGACTGACCGTAAATCACCTACAGAACAATCACTGTCCAATTATTAAAGGACTGACTGTAAATCACCTACAGAACAAACACTGTCCAATTATTAAAGGACTGACCGTAAATCACCTACAGAACAATCACTGTCCAATTATTAAAGGACTGACCGTATATCACCTACAGAACAATCAATATCCAATTATTAAAGGAATGACCGGAAATCACCTACAGAACAATCACTGTCCAATTATTAAAGGACTGACTGTAAATCACCGACAGAACAATCACTGTCCAATTATTAAAGGACTGACCTTAAATCACCTGCAGAACAATCACTGTCAAATTATTAAAGGACTGACTGTAAATCACCTACAGAACAAACACTGTCCAATTATTAAAGGACTGACCTTAAATCACCTACAGAACAATCACTGTCCAATTATTAAAGGTCTGACCGTAAATCACCTACAGAACAATCACTGTCCAATTATTAAAGGACTGACCGTAAATCACCTACAGAACAATCACTGTCCAATTATTGAAGGACTGACCGTAAATGACCGACAGAACAATCACTGTCCTATTATTAAAGGACTGACCGTAAATCACCTACAGAACAATCACTGTCCAATTATTAAAGGACTGACCGTAAATCACCTGCAGAACAATCACTATACAATTATTAAAGGACTGACTGTAAATCACATACAGAACAAACACTGTCCAATTATTAAAGGACTGACCGTAAATCACCTACAGAACAATCACTGTCCAATTATTAAAGGACTGACCGTAAATCACCTACAGAACAATCACTATCCAATTATTAAAGGACTGACCGTAAATCACCTACAGAACAATCACTGTCCAATTATTAAAGGACTGACCGTAAATCACCTCCAGAAGAATCACCGTCCAATTATTAAAGGACTGACTGTAAATCACCAACAGAAGAATCACCGTCAAATTATTCAAGGACCGACCGGAAATCACCTACAGAACAATCACTGTCCTGTTATTAAAGGACTGACCTTAAATCACCGACAGAACAATCACTATCCAATTATTAAAGGACTGACCGTAAATCACCTACAGAACAATCACTATCCAATTATTAAAGGACTGACCGTAAATCACCGACAGAACAATCACTATCCAATTATTAAAGGACTGACCGTAAATCACCTACAGAACAATCACTGTCGTGTTATTAAAGGACTGACCGTAAATCACCTACAGAACAATCACTGTCCAATTATTAAAGGACTGACTGTAAATCACCTACAGAACAAACACTGTCCAATTATTAAAGGACTGACCGTAAATCACCTACAGAACAATCACTGTCCAATTATTAAAGGACTGACCGTAAATCACCTACAGAACAATCACTATCCAATTATTAAAGGACTGACCGTAAATCACCTACAGAACAATCACTGTCCAATTATTAAAGGACTGACCGTAAATCACCTACAGAAAAATCACTGTCCAATTATTAAAGGACTGACTGTAAATCACCTGCAGAACAATCACTGTCCAATTATTAAAGGACTGACCGTAAATAACCAACAGAACAAACACTGTCCAATTATTAAAGGACTGACCGTAAATCACCTACAGAACAATCACTGTCCAATTATTAAAGGACTGACCGTAAATCACCTACAGAACAATCACTATCCAATTATTAAAGGAATGACCGGAAATCACCTACAGAACAATCACTGTCCAATTATTAAAGGACTGTCTGTAAATCACCGACAGAACAATCACTGTCCAATTATTAAAGGACTGACCTTAAATCACCTGCAGAACAATCACTGTCCAATTATTAAAGGACTGACTGTAAATCACCTACAGAACAAACACTGTCCAATTATTAAAGGACTGACCTTAAATCACCTACAGAACAATCACTGTCCAATTATTAAAGGTCTGACCGTAAATCACCTACAGAACAATCACTGTCCAATTATTGAAGGACTGACCGTAAATGACCGACAGAACAATCACTGTCCTATTATTAAAGGACTGACCGTAAATCACCTACAGAACAATCACTATACAATTATTAAAGGACTGACTGTAAATCACATACAGAACAAACACTGTCCAATTATTAAAGGACTGACCGTAAATCACCTACAGAACAATCACTGTCCAATTATTAAAGGACTGACCGTAAATCACCTACAGAACAATCACTATCCAATTATTAAAGGATTGACCATAAATCACCTACAGAACAATCACTGTCCAATTATTAAAGGACTGACCGTAAATCACCTCCAGAAGAATCACCGTCCAATTATTAAAGGACTGACTGTAAATCACCAACAGAAGAATCACCGTCAAATTATTCAAGCACCGACCGGAAATCACCTACAGAACAATCACTGTCCTATTATTAAAGGACTGACCTTAAATCACCGACAGAACAATCACTATCCAATTATTAAAGGACTGACCGTAAATCACCTACAGAACAATCACTATCCAATTATTAAAGGACTGACCGTAAATCACCGACAGAACAATCACTATCCAATTATTAAAGGACTGACCGTAAATCACCTACAGAACAATCACTGTCGTGTTATTAAAGGACTGACCGTAAATCACCTACAGAACAATCACTGTCCAATTATTAAAGGACTGACTGTAAATCACCTACAGTACAAACACTGTCCAATTATTAAAGGACTGACCGTAAATCACCTACAGAACAATCACTGTCCAATTATTAAAGGACTGACCGTAAATCATCTACAGAACAATCACTGTCCAATTATTAAAGGACTGACCGTAAATCACCTACAGAACAATCACTGTCCAATTATTAAAGGACTGACCGTAAATCACCTACAGAACAATCACTGTCCAATTATTAAAGGACTGACCGTAAATCACCTACAGAACAATCACTGTCCAATTATTAAAGTACTGACCGTAAATCACCTACAGAACAATCACTATCCAATTTTTAAAGGACTGACCGTAAATCACCTACAGAACAATCACTGTCCAATTATTAAAGAACTGACCGTAAATCACCTGCAGAGCAATCACTGTCCAATTATTAAAGGACTGACCGTAAATCACCTACAGAACAATCACTGTCCAATTATTAAAGGACTAACCGTAATTCACCTACAGAACAATCAGTGTCCAATTATTAAGGGACTGACCGTAAATCACGTACAGAACAATCACAATCCAATTATTAAAGGACTGACCGTAAATCACCTACAAAACAATCACTGTCCAATTATTAAAGGACTGACCGTAAATCACCTACAGAACAATCACTGTCCAATTATTAACGGACTGACCGAAAATCACCTGCAGAACAATCACTGTCCAATTATTAAAGGACTGACCGTAAATCACCTACAGAACAATCACTGTACAATTATTAAAGGACTGACCGTAAATCACCTACAGAACAATCACTGTCCAATTATTGAAGGACTGACCGTAAATCACCTATAGAACAATCAATGTCCTATTATTAAAGGACAGACCGTAAATCACCTACAGAACAATCACTGTCCAATTATTAATGGACTGACCGTAAATCACCTACAGAACAATCACTGTCCAATTATTAAAGGACTGACCGTAAATCACCTACAGAACAATCACTGTCCAATTATTAAAGGTCTGACCGTCAATCACCTACAGAACAATCACTGTCCAATTATTAATGGACTGACCGTAAATCACCTACAGAACAATCACTGTCCAATTATTAAAGGACTGACCGTAAATCACCTACAGAACAATCACTGTCCAATTATTAAAGGACTGACCGTAAATCACCTACAGAACAATCACTGTCCTATTATTAAAGGACTGACCGTAAATCACCTACAGAACAATCACTGTCCTATTATTAAAGGACTGACCGTAAATCACCTACAGAACAATCACTGTCCTATTATTAAAGGACTGACCGTAAATCACCTACAGAACAATCACTGTCCTATTATTAAAGGACTGACCATAAATCACCTACAGAACAATCACTGTCCTATTATTAAAGGACTGACCGTAAATCACCTACAGAACAATCACTTTCCAATTATTAATGGACTGACCGTAAATCACCTACAGAACAATCACTGTCCAATTATTAAAGGACTGACCATAAATCACCTACAGAACAATCACTGTCCAATTATTAAAGGACTGACCGGAAATCACCTACAGAACAATCACTGTCCAATTATTAAAGGACTGACCATAAATCACCTACAGAACAATCACTGTCCAATTATTAAAGGTCTGACCGTAAATCACCTACAGAACAATCACTGTCCAATTATTAAAGGACTGACCGTAAGTCACCTACAGAACAATCACTGTCCAATTATTAATGGACTGACTGTAAATCACCGACAGACCAATCACTATCCAATTATTAAAGGACTGACCGTAAATCACCTACAGAACAATCACTGTCAATTATTAAAGGACTGACCGTAAATCACCTACAGAACAATCACTGTCCAATTATTAAAGGACTGACCGTAAATCACCTGCAGAACTATCACTGTCCAATTATTAATGGACTGACTGTAAATCACCGACAGAACAATCACTGTCCTATTATTAAAGGACTGACCGTAAATCACCTGCAGAACAATCACTGTCAATTATTAAAGGACTGACCGTAAATCACCTACAGAACAATCACTGTCCAATTATTAAAGGACTGACCGTAAATCACCTACAGAACAATCACTGTCCAATTATTAAAGGACTGACCGGAAATCACCTACAGAACAATCACTGTCCAATTATTAAAGGACTGACCATAAATCACCTACAGAACAATCACTGTCCAATTATTAAAGGACTGACCGTAAATCACCTACAGAACAATCACTGTCCTATTATTAAAGGACTGACCGTAAATCACCTACAGAACAATCACTGTCAATTATTAAAGGACTGACCGTAAATCACCTACAGAACAATCACTGTCCAATTATTAAAGGACTGACCGTAAATCACCTACAGAACAATCACTGTCCAATTATTAAAGGACTGACCGTAAATCACCGACAGAACAATCACTGTCCAATTATTAAAGGACTGACCATAAACCACCTGCAGAACAATCACTGTCCAATTATTAAAGGACTGACCGTAAATCACCTACAGAACAATCACTATCCAATTATTAAAGAACTGACCGTAAATCACCTACAGAACAATCACTGTCCAATTATTAAAGGACTGACCGTAAATCACCTACAGAACAATCACTGTCCAATTATTAAAGGACTGACTGTAAATCACCTACAGAACAAACACTGTCCAATTATTAAAGGACTGACCGTAAATCACCTACAGAACAATCACTGTCCTATTATTAAAGCACTGACCGTAAATCACCTACAGAACAATCACTGTCCTATTATTAAAGGACTGACCGTAAATCACCTACAGAACAATCACTGTCCTATTATTAAAGGACTGACCGTAAATCACCAGCAGAACAATCACTGTCCAATTATTAATGGACTGACCGTAAATCACCTACAGAACAATCACTGTCCTATTATTAAAGGACTGACCGTAAATCACCGACAGAACAATCACTGTCCTATTATTAAAGGACTGACCGTAAATCACCTACAGAACAATCACTGTCCAATTATTAAAGGACTGACCATAAATCACCTACAGAACAATCACTGTCCTATTATTAAAGGACTGACCGTAAATCACCTACAGAACAATCACTGTCCAATTATTAAAGGACTGACCGGAAATCACCTACAGAACAATCACTGTCCAATTATTAAAGGACTGACCATAAATCACCTACAGAACAATCACTGTCCAATTATTAAAGGACTGACCGGTAATCACCTACAGAACAATCGCTGTCCAATTATTAAAGGACTGACCATAAATCACCTACAGAACAATCACTGTCCAATTATTAAAGAACTGACCGTAAATCACCTACAGAACAATCACTGTCCAATTATTAAAGGACTGACCGTAAATCACCTACAGAACAATCACTGTCAATTATTAAAGGACTGACCGTAAATCACCGACAGAACAATCACTGTCAAATTACTGAAGGACTGACCGTAAATCACCTACAGAACAATCACTGTCCTATTATTAAAGGACTGACCGTAAATCACCGACAGAACAATCACTGTCCTATTATTAAAGGACTGACCGTAAATCACCTACAGAACAATCACTGTCCAATTATTAAAGGACTGACCATAAATCACCTACAGAACAATCACTGTCCTATTATTAAAGGACTGACCGTAAATCACCTACAGAACAATCACTGTCCAATTATTAATGGACTGACCGTAAATCACCTACAGAACAATCACTGTCCAATTATTAAAGGACTGACCATAAATCACCTACAGAACAATCACTGTCCAATTATTAAAGGACTGACCGGTAATCACCTACAGAACAATCACTGTCCAATTATTAAAGGACTGACCATAAATCACCTACAGAACAATCACTGTCCAATTATTAAAGGACTGACCGTAAATCACCTACAGAACAATCACTGTCCAATTATTAAAGGACTGACCGTAAATCACCTACAGAACAATCACTGTCAATTATTAAAGGACTGACCGTAAATCACCGACAGAACAATCACTGTCAAATTACTGAAGGACTGACCGTAAATCACCTACAGAACAATCACTGTCCAATTATTAAAGGACTGACTGTAAATCACCGACAGAACAATCACTATCCAATTATTAAAGGACTGACCGTAAATCACCTACAGAACAATCACTGTCAATTATTAAAGGACTGACCGTAAATCACCTACAGAACAATCACTGTCCAATTATTAAAGGACTGACCGTAAATCACCTACAGAACAATCACTGTCCAATTATTAATGGACTGACTGTAAATCACCGACAGAACAATCACTGTCCTATTATTAAAGGACTGACCGTAAATCACCTGCAGAACAATCACTGTCAATTATTAAAGGACTGACTGTAAATCACCTACAGAACAATCACTGTCCAATTATTAAAGGACTGACCGTAAATCACCTACAGAACAATCACTGTCCAATTATTAAAGGACTGACCGGAAATCACCTACAGAACAATCACTGTCCAATTATTAAAGGACTGACCATAAATCACCTACAGAACAATCACTGTCCAATTATTAAAGGACTGACCGTAAATCACCTACAGAACAATCACTGTCCAATTATTAAAGGACTGACCGTAAATCACCTACAGAACAATCACTATCCAATTATTAAAGAACTGACCGTAAATCACCTACAGAACAATCACTGTCCAATTATTAAAGGACTGACCGTAAATCACCTACAGAACAAACACTGTCCAATTATTAAAGGACTGACCGTAAATCACCTACAGAACAATCACTGTCCTATTATTAAAGGACTGACCGTAAATCACCTACAGAACAATCACTGTCCTATTATTAAAGGACTGACCGTAAATCACCTACAGAACAATCACTGTCCTATTATTAAAGGACTGACCGTAAATCAACTGCAGAACAATCACTGTCCAATTATTAATGGACTGACCGTAAAACACCTACAGAACAATCACTGTCCAATTATTAAAGGACTGACCGTAAATCACCGACAGAACAATCACTGTCCTATTATTAAAGGACTGACCGTAAATCACCTACAGAACAATCACTGTCCAATTATTAAAGGACTGACCATAAATCACCTACAGAACAATCACTGTCCTATTATTAAAGGACTGACCGTAAATCACCTACAGAACAATCACTGTCCAATTATTAATGGACTGACCATAAATCACCTACAGAACAATCACTGTCCAATTATTAAAGGACTGACCGGAAATCACCTACAGAACAATCACTGTCCAATTATTAAAGGACTGACCATAAATCACCTACAGAACAATCACTGTCAAATTATTAAAGGACTGACCGTAAATCACCTACAGAACAATCACTGTCCAATTATTAAAGGACTGACCGTAAATCACCTACAGAACAATCACTGTCAATTATTAAAGGACTGACCGTAAATCACCGACAGAACAATCACTGTCCAATTATTAAAGGACTGACCGTAAATCACCTACAGAACAATCACTGTCCAATTATTAAAGGACTGAACGTAAATCACCTACAGAACAATCACTGTCCAATTATTAATGGACTGACTGTAAATCACCGACAGAACAATCACTGTCCTATTATTAAAGGACTGACCGTAAATCACCTGCAGAACAATCACTGTCAATTATTAAAGGACTGACTGTAAATCACCTACAGAACAATCACTGTCCAATTATTAAAGGACTGACCGTAAATCACCTACAGAACAATCACTGTCCAATTATTAAAGGACTGACCGGAAATCACCTACAGAACAATCACTGTCCAATTATTAAAGGACTGACCATAAATCACCTACAGAACAATCACTGTCCAATTATTAAAGGACTGACCGTAAATCACCTACAGAACAATCACTGTCCAATTATTAAAGGACTGACCGTAAATCACCTACAGAACAATCACTATCCAATTATTAAAGAACTGACCGTAAATCACCTACAGAACAATCACTGTCCAATTATTAAAGGACTGACCGTAAATCACCTACAGAACAATCACTGTCCAATTATTAAAGGACTGACTGTAAATCACCTACAGAACAAACACTGTCCAATTATTAAAGGACTGACCGTAAATCACCTGCAGAACAATCACTGTCCAATTATTAATGGACTGACCGTAAATCACCTACAGAACAATCACTGTCCCATTATTAAAGGACTGACCGTAAATCACCGACAGAACAATCACTGTCCTATTATTAAAGGACTGACCGTAAATCACCTACAGAACAATCACTGTCCAATTATTAAAGGACTGACCATAAATCACCTACAGAACAATCACTGTCCTATTATTAAAGGACTGACCGTAAATCACCTACAGAACAATCACTGTCCAATTATTAATGGACTGACCATAAATCACCTACAGAACAATCACTGTCCAATTATTAAAGGACTGACCGGAAATCACCTACAGAACAATCACTGTCCAATTATTAAAGGACTGACCATAAATCACCTACAGAACAATCACTGTCCAATTATTAAAGGACTGACCGTAAATCACCTACAGAACAATCACTGTCCAATTATTAAAGGACTGACCGTAAATCACCTACAGAACAATCACTGTCAATTATTAAAGGACTGACCGTAAATCACCGACAGAACAATCACTGTCCAATTATTAAAGGACTGACCGTAAATCACCTACAGAACAATCACTGTCCAATTATTAATGGACTGACTGTAAATCACCGACAGAACAATCACTATCCAATTATTAAAGGACTGACCGTAAATCAACTACAGAACAATCACTGTCAATTATTAAAGGACTGACCGTAAATCACCTACAGAACAATCACTGTCCAATTATTAAAGGACTGACCGTAAATCACCTACAGAACAATCACTGTCCAATTATTAATGGACTGACTGTAAATCACCGACAGAACAATCACTGTCTTATTATTAAAGGACTGACCGTAAATCACCTGCAGAACAATCACTGTCAATTATTAAAGGACTGACCGTAAATCACCTACAGAACAATCACTGTCCAATTATTAAAGGACTGACCGTAAATCACCTACAGAACAATCACTGTCCAATTATTAAAGGACTGACCGGAAATCACCTACAGAACAATCACTGTCCAATTATTAAAGGACTGACCATAAATCACCTACAGAACAATCACTGTCCAATTATTAAAGGACTGACCGTAAATCACCTACAGAACAATCACTGTCCTATTATTAAAGGACTGACCGTAAATCACCTACAGAACAATCACTGTCAATTATTAAAGGACTGACCGTAAATCACCTACAGAACAATCACTGTCCAATTATTAAAGGACTGACCGTAAATCACCTACAGAACAATCACTGTCCAATTATTAAAGGACTGACCGTAAATCACCGACAGAACAATCACTGTCCAATTATAAAAGGACTGACCATAAACCATCTGCAGAACAATCACTGTCCAATTATTAAAGGACTGACCGTAAATCACCTACAGAACAATCACTATCCAATTATTAAAGAACTGACCGTAAATCACCTACAGAACAATCACTGTCCAATTATTATAGGACTGACCGTAAATCACCTACAGAACAATCACTGTCCAATTATTAAAGGACTGACTGTAAATCACCTACAGAACAAACACTGTCCAATTATTAAAGGACTGACCGTAAATCACCTACAGAACAATCACTATCCAATTATTAAAGGAATGACCGGAAATCACCTGCAGAACAATCACTGTCCAATTATTAAAGGACTGACTGTAAATCACCGACAGAACAATCACTGTCCAATTATTAAAGGACTGACCTTAAATCACCTGCAGAACAATCACTGTCCAATTATTAAAGGACTGACTGTAAATCACCTACAGAACAATCACTATCCAATTATTAAAGGAATGACCGGAAATCACCTACAGAACAATCACTATCCAATTATTAAAGAACTGACCGTAAATCACCTACAGAACAATCACTGTCCAATTATTAAAGGACAGACCGTAAATCACCTACAGAACAATCACTGTCCAATTATTAAAGGACTGACTGTAAATCACCTACAGAACAAACACTGTCCAATTATTAAAGGACTGACCGTAAATCACCTACAGAACAATCACTGTCCAATTATTAAAGGACTGACCGTAAATCACCTACAGAACAATCACTATCCAATTATTAAAGGAATGACCGGAAATCACCTGCAGAACAATCACTGTCCAATTATTAAAGGACTGACTGTAAATCACCGACAGAACAATCACTGTCCAATTATTAAAGGACTGACCTTAAATCACCTGCAGAACAATCACTGTCAAATTATTAAAGGACTGACTGTAAATCACCTACAGAACAATCACTATCCAATTATTAAAGGAATGACCGGAAATCACCTACAGAACAATCACTGTCCAATTATTAAAGGACTGACTGTAAATCACCGACAGAACAATCACTGTCCAATTATTAAAGGACTGACCGTAAATCACCTACAGAACAATCACTGTCCAATTATTAAAGGACTGACCGTAAATGACCGACAGAACAATCACTGTCCTATTATTAAAGGACTGACCGTAAATCACCTACAGAACAATCACTGTGCAATTATTAAAGGACTGACCGTAAATCACCGACAGAACAATCACTGTCCAATTATTAAAGGAGTGACCGTTAATCACCTACAGAACAATCACTGTCCAATTATTAATGGACTGACTGTAAATCACCGACAGAACAATCACTATCCAATTATTAAAGGACTGACCGTAAATCGCCGACAGAACAATCACTGTCAATTATTAAAGGACTGACCGTAAATCACCTACAGAACAATCACTGTCCAATTATTAAAGGACTGACCGTAAATCACCTACAGAACAATCACTGTCCAATTATTAATGGACTGACTGTAAATCACCGACAGAACAATCACTGTCCTATTATTAAAGGACTGACCGTAAATCACCTGCAGAACAATCACTGTCAATTATTAAAGGACTGACCGTAAATCACCTACAGAACAATCACTGTCCAATTATTAAAGGACTGACGGTAAATCACCTACAGAACAATCACTGTACAATTATTAAAGGACTGACCGGAAATCACCTACAGAACAATCACTGTCCAATTATTAAAGGACTGACCATAAATCACCTACAGAACAATCACTGTCCAATTATTAAAGGACTGACCGTAAATCACCTACAGAACAATCACTGTCCTATTATTAAAGGACTGACCGTAAATCACCTACAGAACAATCACTGTCCAATTATTAAAGGACTGACCATAAACCACCTGCAGAACAATCACTGTCCAATTATTAAAGGACTGACCGTAAATCACCTACAGAACAATCACTGTCCAATTATTAAAGAACTGACCGTAAATCACCTACAGAACAATCACTGTCCAATTATTAAAGGACTGACCGTAAATCACCTACAGAACAATCACTGTCCAATTATTAAAGGACTGACTGTAAATCACCTACAGAACAAACACTGTCCAATTATTAAAGGACTGACCGTAAATCACCTACAGAACAATCACTGTCCAATTATTAAAGGACTGACCGTAAATCACCTACAGAACAATCACTAACCAATTATTAAAGGAATGACCGGAAATCACCTACAGAACAATCACTGTCCAATTAATAAAGGACTGACTGTAAATCACCGACAGAACAATCACTGTCCAATTATTAAAGGACTGACCTTAAATCACCTACAGAACAATCACTGTCCAATTATTAAAGGACTGACTGTAAATCACCTACAGAACAAACACTGTCCAATTATTAAAGGACTGACCTTAAATCACCTACAGAACAATCACTGTCCAATTATTAAAGGACTGACCGTAAATCACCTACAGAACAATCACTGTCCAATTATTAAAGGACTGACCGTAAATCACCTACAGAACAATCACTGTCCAATTATTAAAGGACTGACCGTAAATGACCGACAGAACAATCACTGTCCTATTATTAAAGGACTGACCGTAAATCACCTACAGAACAATCACTGTCCAATTATTAAAGGACTGACCGTAAATCACCTACAGAACCATCACTATACAATTATTAAAGGACTGACTGTAAATCACCTACAGAACAAACACTGTCCAATTATTAAAGGACTGACCGTAAATCACCTACAGAACAATCACTGTCCAATTATTAAAGGACTGACCGTAAATCACCTACAGAACAATCACTATCTAATTATTAAAGGACTGACCGTAAATCACCTACAGAACAATCACTGTCCAATTATTAAAGGACTGACCGTAAATCACCTACAGAAGAATCACCGTCCAATTATTAAAGGACTGACCGTAAATCACCTACAGAACAATCACTGTCCAATTATTAAAGGACTGACCGTAAATCACCTACAGAACAATCACTGTCCAATTATTAAAGGACTGACCGTAAATCACCAACAGAACAATCACTGTCCAATTATTAAAGGACTGACCGTAAATCACCTACAGAGCAATCAATCTCCAATTATTAAAGGACTGACCGTAAATCACCTACAGAACAATCACTGTCCAATTATTAAAGGACTGACCGTAAATCACCAACAGAACAATCACTGTCCAATTATTAAAGGACTGACAGTACATCACCTACAGAACAATCACTGTCCAATTTTTAAAGGACTGACCGTAAATCACCAACAGAACAATCACTGTCCAATTATTAAATGACTGACCGTAAATCACCTACAGAACAATCACTGTCCAATTATTAAAGGACTGACCGTAAATCACCTACAGAACAATCACTGTCCAATTATTAAAGGACTGACCGTAAATCACCAACAGAACAATCACTGTCCAATTATTAAAGGACAGACCGTAAATCACCTACAGAACAATCACTGTCCAATTATTAAAGGACTGACCGTAAATCACGTACAGAACAATCACTGTCCAATTATTAAAGGACTGACCGTAAATCACCGACAGAACAATCACTGTCCAATTATTAAAGGACTGACCGTAAATCACCTACAGAACAATCACTGTCCAATTATTAATGGACTGACTGTAAATCACCGACAGAACAATCACTATCCAATTATTAAAGGACTGACCGTAAATCGCCTACAGAACAATCACTGTCCAATTATTAAAGGACTGACCGTAAATCACCTACAGAACAATCACTGTCCAATTATTAAAGGACTGACCGTAAATCACCTACAGAACAATCACTGTCCAATTATTAATGGACTGACTGTAAATCACCGACAGAAAAATCACTGTCCTATTATTAAAGGACTTACCGTAAATCACCTGCAGAACAATCACTGTCAATTATTAAAGGACTGACCGTAAATCACCTACAGAACAATCACTGTCCAATTATTAAAGGACTGACCGTAAATCACCTACAGAACAATCACTGTCCAATTATTAAAGGACTGAACGGAAATCACCTACAGAACAATCACTGTCCAATTATTAAAGGACTGACCATAAATCACCTACAGAACAATCACTGTCCAATTATTAAAGGACTGACCGTAAATCACCTACAGAACAATCACTGTCCTATTATTAAAGGACTGACCGTAAATCACCTACAGAACAATCACTGTCAATTATTAAAGGAGTGACCGTAAATCACCTACAGAAGAATCACCGTCCAATTATTAAAGGACTGACTGTAAATCACCAACAGAAGAAGCACCGTCAAATTATTCAAGGACTGACCGGAAATCACCTACAGAACAATCACTGTCCTATTATTAAAGGACTGACCTTAAATCACCGACAGAACAATCACTATCCAATTATTAAAGGATTGACCGTAAATCACCTACAGAACAATCACTATCCAATTATTAAAGGACTGACCGTAAATCACCGACAGAACAATCACTATCCAATTATTAAAGGACTGACCGTAAATCACCTACAGAACAATCACTGTCCTATTATTAAAGGACTGACCGTAAATCACCTACAGAACAATCACTGTCCAATTATTAAAGGACTGACTGTAAATCACCTACAGAACAAACACTGTCCAATTATTAAAGGACTGACCGTAAATCACCTACAGAACAATCACTGTCCAATTATTAAAGGACTGACCGTAAATCACCTACAGAACAATCACAATCCAATTATTAAAGGAATGACCGTAAATCACCTACAGAACAATCACTGTCCAATTATTAAAGGACTGACCGTAAATCAACTACAGAAGAATCACCGTCCAATTATTAAAGGATTGACTGTAAATCACCTACAGAAGAATCACCGTCCAATTATTCAAGGACTGACCGTAAAGCACCGACAGAACAATCACTATCCAATTATTAAAAGACTGACCGTAAATCACCTACAGAATAATCACTGTCAATTATTAAAGGACTGACTGTAAATCACCTAGAGAACAATCACTATCCAATTATTAAAGGACTGACCGTAAATCACCTACAGAACAATCACTATCCAATTATTAAAGGACTGACCGTAAATCACCTACAGAACAATCACTGTCCAATTAATAAAGGACTGACCGTAAGTCACCTACAGAACAATCACTATCCAATTATTAAAGAACTGACCGTAAATCACCTACAGAACAATCACTATCCAATTATTAAAGAACTGAACGTAAATCACCTACAGAACAATCACTGTCCAATTATTAAAGGACTGACCGTAAATCACCTACAGAAGAATCACCGTCCAATTATTAAAGGACTGACCGTAAATCACCTACAGAACAATCACTGTCCAATTATTAAAGGACTGACCGTAAATCACCTACAGAACAATCACTGTCCAATTATTAAAGGACTGACCGTAAATCACCAACAGAACAATCACTGTCCAATTATTAAAGGACTGACCGTAAATCACCTACAGAGCAATCAATCTCCAATTATTAAAGGACTGACCGTAAATCACCTACAGAACAATCACTGTCCAATTATTAAAGGACTGACCGTAAATCACCAACAGAACAATCACTGTCCAATTATTAAAGGACTGACAGTACATCACCTACAGAACAATCACTGTCCAATTATTAAAGGACTGACCGTAAATCACCAACAGAACAATCACTGTCCAATTATTAAATGACTGACCGTAAATCACCTACAGAACAATCACTGTCCAATTATTAAAGGACTGACCGTAAATCACCTACAGAACAATCACTGTCCAATTATTAAAGGACTGACCGTAAATCACCAACAGAACAATCACTGTCCAATTATTAAAGGACAGACCGTAAATCACCTACAGAACAATCACTGTCCAATTATTAAAGGACTGACCGTAAATCACGTACAGAACAATCACTGTCCAATTATTAAAGGACTGAACGTAAATCACCGACAGAACAATCACTGTCCAATTATTAAAGGACTGACCGTAAATCACCTACAGAACAATCACTGTCCAATTATTAATGGACTGACTGTAAATCACCGACAGAACAATCACTATCCAATTATTAAAGGACTGACCGTAAATCGCCTACAGAACAATCACTGTCCAATTATTAAAGGACTGACCGTAAATCACCTACAGAACAATCACTGTCCAATTATTAAAGGACTGACCGTAAATCACCTACAGAACAATCACTGTCCAATTATTAATGGACTGACTGTAAATCACCGACAGAACAATCACTTTCCTATTATTAAAGGACTGACCGTAAATCACCTGCAGAACAATCACTGTCAATTATTAAAGGACTGACCGTAAATCACCTACAGAACAATCACTGTCCAATTATTAAAGGACTGACCGTAAATCACCTACAGAACAATCACTGTCCAATTATTAAAGGACTGAACGGAAATCACCTACAGAACAATCACTGTCCAATTATTAAAGGACTGACCATAAATCACCTACAGTACAATCACTGTCCAATTATTAAAGGACTGACCGTAAATCACCTACAGAACAATCACTGTCCTATTATTAAAGGACTGACCGTAAATCACCTACAGAACAATCACTGTCAATTATTAAAGGACTGACCGTAAATCACCTACAGAACAATCACTGTCCAATTATTAAAGGACTGACCGTAAATCACCTACAGAACAATCACTGTCCAATTATTAAAGGACTGACCGTAAATCACCGACAGAACAATCACTGTCCAATTATTAAAGGACTGACCATAAACCACCTGCAGAACAATCACTGTCCAATTATTAAAGGACTGACCGTTAATCACCTACAGAACAATCACTGTCCAATTATTAAAGAACTGACCGTAAATCACCTACAGAACAATCACTGTCCAATTATTAAAGGACTGACCGTAAATCACCTACAGAACAATCACTGTCCAATTATTAAAGGACTGACTGTAAATCACCTACAGAACAAACACTGTCCAATTATTAAAGGACTGACCGTAAATCACCTACAGAACAATCACTGTCCAATTATTAAAGGACTGACCGTAAATCACCTACAGAACAATCACTATCCAATTATTAAAGGAATGACCGGAAATCACCTACAGAACAACCACTGTCCAATTATTAAAGGACTGACTGTAAATCACCGACAGAACAATCACTGTCCAATTATTAAAGGACTGACCTTAAATCACCTGCAGAACAATCACTGTCCAATTATTAAAGGACTGACTGTAAATCACCTACAGAACAAACACTGTCCAATTATTAAAGGACTGACCTTAAATCACCTACAGAACAATCACTGTCCAATTATTAAAGGACTGACCGTAAATCACCTACAGAACAATCACTGTCCAATTATTAAAGGACTGACCGTAAATCACCTACAGAACAATCACTGTCCAATTATTAAAGGACTGACCGGAAATCACCTACAGAACAATCACTGTCCAATTATTAAAGGACTGACCATAAATCACCTACAGAACAATCACTGTCCAATTATTAAAGGACTGACCGTAAATCACCTACAGAACAATCACTGTCCTATTATTAAAGGACTGACCGTAAATCACCTACAGAACAATCACTGTCAATTATTAAAGGACTGACCGTAAATCACCTACAGAACAATCACTGTCCAATTATTAAAGGACTGACCGTAAATCACCTACAGAACAATCACTGTCCAATTATTAAAGGACTGACCGT
Organism: Heterodontus francisci; assembly: GCF_036365525.1. NCBI lineage: Eukaryota > Metazoa > Chordata > Chondrichthyes > Heterodontiformes > Heterodontidae > Heterodontus > Heterodontus francisci. Next base: position 1,489,497 of record NW_027142155.1, on the reverse strand, counting down.
AAATCACCGACAGAACAATCACTGTCCAATTATTAAAGGACTGACCATAAACCACCTGCAGAACAATCACTGTCCAATTATTAAAGGACTGACCGTAAATCACCTACAGAACAATCACTGTCCAATTATTAAAGAACTGACCGTAAATCACCTACAGAACAATCACTGTCCAATTATTAAAGGACTGACCGTAAATCACCTACAGAACAATCACTGTCCAATTATTAAAGGACTGACTGTAAATCACCTACAGAACAAACACTGTCCAATTATTAAAGGACTGACCGTAAATCACCTACAGAACAATCACTGTCCAATTATTAAAGGACTGACCGTAAATCACCTACAGAACAATCACTATCCAATTATTAAAGGAATGACCGGAAATCACCTACAGAACAACCACTGTCCAATTATTAAAGGACTGACTGTAAATCACCGACAGAACAATCACTGTCCAATTATTAAAGGACTGACCTCAAATCACCTGCAGAACAATCACTGTCCAATTATTAAAGGACTGACTGTAAATCACCTACAGAACAAATACTGTCCAATTATTAAAGGACTGACCTTAAATCACCTACAGAACAATCACTGTCCAATTATTAAAGGACTGACCGTAAATCACCTACAGAACAATCACTGTCCAATTATTAAAGGACTGACCGTAAATCACCTACAGAACAATCACTGTCCAATTATTAAAGGACTGACCGTAAATGACCGACAGAACAATCACTGTCCTATTATTAAAGGACTGACCGTAAATCACCTACAGAACAATCACTATCCAATTATTAAAGGACTGACCGTAAATCACCTACAGAACAATCACTATACAATTATTAAAGGACTGACTGTAAATCACCTACAGAACAAACACTGTCCAATTATTAAAGGACTGACCGTAAATCACCTACAGAACAATCACTGTCCAATTATTAAAGGACTGACCGTAAATCACCTACAGAACAATCACTATCTAATTATTAAAGGACTGACCGTAAATCACCTACAGAACAATCACAGTCCAATTATTAAAGGACTGACCGTAAATCACCTACAGAAGAATCACCGTCCAATTATTAAAGGACTGACTGTAAATCACCAACAGAAGAAGCACCGTCAAATTATTCAAGGACTGACCGGAAATCACCTACAGAACAATCACTGTCCTATTATTAAAGGACTGACCTTAAATCACCGACAGAACAATCACTATCCAATTATTAAAGGACTGACCGTAAATCACCTACAGAACAAACACTGTCCAATTATTAAAGGACTGACCGTAAATCACCTACAGAACAATCACTGTCCAATTATTAAAGGACTGACCGTAAATCACCTACAGAACAATCACTATCCAATTATTAAAGGAATGACCGGAAATCACCTACAGAACAACCACTGTCCAATTATTAAAGGACTGACTGTAAATCACCGACAGAACAATCACTGTCCAATTATTAAAGGACTGACCTTAAATCACCTGCAGAACAATCACTGTCCAATTATTAAAGGACTGACTGTAAATCACCTACAGAACAAACACTGTCCAATTATTAAAGGACTGACCTTAAATCACCTACAGAACAATCACTGTCCAATTATTAAAGGACTGACCGTAAATCACCTACAGAACAATCACTGTCCAATTATTAAAGGACTGACCGTAAATCACCTACAGAACAATCACTGTCCAATTATTAAAGGACTGACCGGAAATCACCTACAGAACAATCACTGTCCAATTATTAAAGGACTGACCATAAATCACCTACAGAACAATCACTGTCCAATTATTAAAGGACTGACCGTAAATCACCTACAGAACAATCACTGTCCTATTATTAAAGGACTGACCGTAAATCACCTACAGAACAATCACTGTCAATTATTAAAGGACTGACCGTAAATCACCTACAGAACAATCACTGTCCAATTATTAAAGGACTGACCGTAAATCACCTACAGAACAATCACTGTCCAATTATTAAAGGACTGACCGTAAATCACCGACAGAACAATCACTGTCCAATTATTAAAGGACTGACCATAAACCACCTGCAGAACAATCACTGTCCAATTATTAAAGGACTGACCGTAAATCACCTACAGAACAATCACTGTCCAATTATTAAAGAACTGACCGTAAATCACCTACAGAACAATCACTGTCCAATTATTAAAGGACTGACCGTAAATCACCTACAGAACAATCACTGTCCAATTATTAAAGGACTGACTGTAAATCACCTACAGAACAAACACTGTCCAATTATTAAAGGACTGACCGTAAATCACCTACAGAACAATCACTGTCCAATTATTAAAGGACTGACCGTAAATCACCTACAGAACAATCACTATCCAATTATTAAAGGAATGACCGGAAATCACCTACAGAACAACCACTGTCCAATTATTAAAGGACTGACTGTAAATCACCGACAGAACAATCACTGTCCAATTATTAAAGGACTGACCTCAAATCACCTGCAGAACAATCACTGTCCAATTATTAATGGACTGACTGTAAATCACCGACAGAACAATCACTGTCCTATTATTAAAGGACTGACCGTAAATCACCTGCAGAACAATCACTGTCAATTATTAAAGGACTGACCGTAAATCACCTACAGAACAATCACTGTCCAATTATTAAAGGACTGACCGTAAATCACCTACAGAACAATCACTGTCCAATTATTAAAGGACTGAACGGAAATCACCTACAGAACAATCACTGTCCAATTATTAAAGGACTGACCATAAATCACCTACAGAACAATCACTGTCCAATTATTAAAGGACTGACCGTAAATCACCTACAGAACAATCACTGTCCTATTATTAAAGGACTGACCGTAAATCACCTACAGAACAATCACTGTCAATTATTAAAGGACTGACCGTAAATCACCTACAGAACAATCACTGTCCAATTATTAAAGGACTGACCGTAAATCACCTACAGAACAATCACTGTCCAATTATTAAAGGACTGACCGTAAATCACCGACAGAACAATCACTGTCCAATTATTAAAGGACTGACCATAAACCACCTGCAGAACAATCACTGTCCAATTATTAAAGGACTGACCGTAAATCACCTACAGAACAATCACTGTCCAATTATTAAAGAACTGACCGTAAATCACCTACAGAACAATCACTGTCCAATTATTAAAGGACTGACCGTAAATCACCTACAGAACAATCACTGTCCAATTATTAAAGGACTGACTGTAAATCACCTACAGAACAAACACTGTCCAATTATTAAAGGACTGACCGTAAATCACCTACAGAACAATCACTGTCCAATAATTAAAGGACTGACCGTAAATCACCTACAGAACAATCACTATCCAATTATTAAAGGAATGACCGGAAATCACCTACAGAACAACCACTGTCCAATTATTAAAGGACTGACTGTAAATCACCGACAGAACAATCACTGTCCAATTATTAAAGGACTGACCTTAAATCACCTGCAGAACAATCACTGTCCAATTATTAAAGGACTGACTGTAAATCACCTACAGAACAAACACTGTCCAATTATTAAAGGACTGACCTTAAATCACCTACAGAACAATCACTGTCCAATTATTAAAGGACTGACCGTAAATCACCTACAGAACAATCACTGTCCAATTATTAAAGGACTGACCGTAAATCACCTACAGAACAATCACTGTCCAATTATTAAAGGACTGACCGGAAATCACCTACAGAACAATCACTGTCCAATTATTAAAGGACTGACCATAAATCACCTACAGAACAATCACTGTCCAATTATTAAAGGACTGACCGTAAATCACCTACAGAACAATCACTGTCCTATTATTAAAGGACTGACCGTAAATCACCTACAGAACAATCACTGTCAATTATTAAAGGACTGACCGTAAATCACCTACAGAACAATCACTGTCCAATTATTAAAGGACTGACCGTAAATCACCTACAGAACAATCACTGTCCAATTATTAAAGGACTGACCGTAAATCACCGACAGAACAATCACTGTCCAATTATTAAAGGACTGACCATAAACCACCTGCAGAACAATCACTGTCCAATTATTAAAGGACTGACCGTAAATCACCTACAGAACAATCACTGTCCAATTATTAAAGAACTGACCGTAAATCACCTACAGAACAATCACTGTCCAATTATTAAAGGACTGACCGTAAATCACCTACAGAACAATCACTGTCCAATTATTAAAGGACTGACTGTAAATCACCTACAGAACAAACACTGTCCAATTATTAAAGGACTGACCGTAAATCACCTACAGAACAATCACTGTCCAATTATTAAAGGACTGACCGTAAATCACCTACAGAACAATCACTATCCAATTATTAAAGGAATGACCGGAAATCACCTACAGAACAACCACTGTCCAATTATTAAAGGACTGACTGTAAATCACCGACAGAACAATCACTGTCCAATTATTAAAGGACTGACCTCAAATCACCTGCAGAACAATCACTGTCCAATTATTAAAGGACTGACCGTAAATCACCTACAGAACAAATACTGTCCAATTATTAAAGGACTGACCTTAAATCACCTACAGAACAATCACTGTCCAATTATTAAAGGACTGACCGTAAATCACCTACAGAACAATCACTGTCCAATTATTAAAGGACTGACCGTAAATCACCTACAGAACAATCACTGTCCAATTATTAAAGGACTGACCGTAAATGACCGACAGAACAATCACTGTCCTATTATTAAAGGACTGACCGTAAATCACCTACAGAACAATCACTATCCAATTATTAAAGGACTGACCGTAAATCACCTACAGAACAATCACTATACAATTATTAAAGGACTGACTGTAAATCACCTACAGAACAAACACTGTCCAATTATTAAAGGACTGACCGTAAATCACCTACAGAACAATCACTGTCCAATTATTAAAGGACTGACCGTAAATCACCTACAGAACAATCACTATCTAATTATTAAAGGACTGACCGTAAATCACCTACAGAACAATCACAGTCCAATTATTAAAGGACTGACCGTAAATCACCTACAGAAGAATCACCGTCCAATTATTAAAGGACTGACTGTAAATCACCAACAGAAGAAGCACCGTCAAATTATTCAAGGACTGACCGGAAATCACCTACAGAACAATCACTGTCCTATTATTAAAGGACTGACCTTAAATCACCGACAGAACAATCACTATCCAATTATTAAAGGACTGACCGTAAATCACCTACAGAACAAACACTGTCCAATTATTAAAGGACTGACCGTAAATCACCTACAGAACAATCACTGTCCAATTATTAAAGGACTGACCGTAAATCACCTACAGAACAATCACTATCCAATTATTAAAGGAATGACCGGAAATCACCTACAGAACAACCACTGTCCAATTATTAAAGGACTGACTGTAAATCACCGACAGAACAATCACTGTCCAATTATTAAAGGACTGACCTTAAATCACCTGCAGAACAATCACTGTCCAATTATTAAAGGACTGACTGTAAATCACCTACAGAACAAACACTGTCCAATTATTAAAGGACTGACCTTAAATCACCTACAGAACAATCACTGTCCAATTATTAAAGGACTGACCGTAAATCACCTACAGAACAATCACTGTCCAATTATTAAAGGACTGACCGTAAATCACCTACAGAACAATCACTGTCCAATTATTAAAGGACTGACCGGAAATCACCTACAGAACAATCACTGTCCAATTATTAAAGGACTGACCATAAATCACCTACAGAACAATCACTGTCCAATTATTAAAGGACTGACCGTAAATCACCTACAGAACAATCACTGTCCTATTATTAAAGGACTGACCGTAAATCACCTACAGAACAATCTCTGTCAATTATTAAAGGACTGACCGTAAATCACCTACAGAACAATCACTGTCCAATTATTAAAGGACTGACCGTAAATCACCTACAGAACAATCACTGTCCAATTATTAAAGGACTGACCGTAAATCACCGACAGAACAATCACTGTCCAATTATTAAAGGACTGACCATAAACCACCTGCAGAACAATCACTGTCCAATTATTAAAGGACTGACCGTAAATCACCTACAGAACAATCACTGTCCAATTATTAAAGAACTGACCGTAAATCACCTACAGAACAATCACTGTCCAATTATTAAAGGACTGACCGTAAATCACCTACAGAACAATCACTGTCCAATTCTTAAAGGACTGACTGTAAATCACCTACAGAACAAACACTGTCCAATTATTAAAGGACTGACCGTAAATCACCTACAGAACAATCACTGTCCAATTATTAAAGGACTGACCGTAAATCACCTACAGAACAATCACTATCCAATTATTAAAGGAATGACCGGAAATCACCTACAGAACAACCACTGTCCAATTATTAAAGGACTGACTGTAAATCACCGACAGAACAATCACTGTCCAATTATTAAAGGACTGACCTCAAATCACCTGCAGAACAATCACTGTCCAATTATTAAAGGACTGACTGTAAATCACCTACAGAACAAATACTGTCCAATTATTAAAGGACTGACCTTAAATCACCTACAGAACAATCACTGTCCAATTATTAAAGGACTGACCGTAAATCACCTACAGAACAATCACTGTCCAATTATTAAAGGACTGACCGTAAATCACCTACAGAACAATCACTGTCCAATTATTAAAGGACTGACCGTAAATGACCGACAGAACAATCACTGTCCTATTATTAAAGGACTGACCGTAAATCACCTACAGAACAATCACTGTCCAATTATTAAAGGACTGACCGTAAATCACCTACAGAACAATCACTATACAATTATTAAAGGACTGACTGTAAATCACCTACAGAACAAACACTGTCCAATTATTAAAGGACTGACCGTAAATCACCTACAGAACAATCACTGTCCAATTATTAAAGGACTGACCGTAAATCACCTACAGAACAATCACTATCTAATTATTAAAGGACTGACCGTAAATCACCTACAGAACAATCACAGTCCAATTATTAAAGGACTGACCGTAAATCACCTACAGAAGAATCACCGTCCAATTATTAAAGGACTGACTGTAAATCACCAACAGAAGAAGCACCGTCAAATTATTCAAGGACTGACCGGAAATCACCTACAGAACAATCACTGTCCTATTATTAAAGGACTGACCTTAAATCACCGACAGAACAATCACTATCCAATTATTAAAGGACTGACCGTAAATCACCTACAGAACAATCACTATCCAATTATTAAAGGACTGACCGTAAATCACCGACAGAACAATCACTATCCAATTATTAAAGGACTGACCGTAAATCACCTACAGAACAATCACTGTCCAATTATTAAAGGACTGACCTTAAATCACCGACAGAACAATCACTATCCAATTATTAAAGGACTGACCGTAAATCACCTACAGAACAATCACTGTCCAATTATTAAAGGACTGACTGTAAATCACCTACAGAACAAACACTGTCCAATTATTAAAGGACTGACCGTAAATCACCTACAGAACAATCACTGTCCAATTATTAAAGGACTGACCGTAAATCACCTACAGAACAATCACAATCCAATTATTAAAGGAATGACCGTAAATCACCTACAGAACAATCACTGTCCAATTATTAAAGGACTGACCGTAAATCACCTACAGAAGAATCACCGTCCAATTATTAAAGGATTGACTGTAAATCACCTACAGAAGAATCACCGTCCAATTATTCAAGGACTAACCGTAAAGCACCGACAGAACAATCACTATCCAATTATTAAAAGACTGACCGTAAATCACCTACAGAATAATCACTGTCAATTATTAAAGGACTGACTGTAAATCACCTAGAGAACAATCACTATCCAATTATTAAAGGACTGACCGTAAATCACCTACAGAACAATCACTATCCAATTATTAAAGGACTGACCGTAAATCACCTACAGAACAATCACTGTCCAATTAATAAAGGACTGACCGTAAGTCACCTACAGAACAATCACTATCCAATTATTAAAGAACTGACCGTAAATCACCTACAGAACAATCACTATCCAATTATTAAAGAACTGACCGTAAATCACCTACAGAACAATCACTGTCCAATTATTAAAGGACTGACCGTAAATCACCTACAGAAGAATCACCGTCCAATTATTAAAGGACTGACCGTAAATCACCTACAGAACAATCACTGTCCAATTATTAAAGGACTGACCGTAAATCACCTACAGAACTATCTCTGTCCAATTATTAAAGGACTGACCGTAAATCACCTACAGAACAATCACTGTCCAATTATTAAAGGACTGACCGTAAATCACCTACAGAACAATCACTATCCAATTATTAAAGGAATGACCGGAAATCACCTACAGAACAACCACTGTCCAATTATTAAAGGACTGACTGTAAATCACCGACAGAACAATCACTGTCCAATTATTAAAGGACTGACCTCAAATCACCTGCAGAACAATCACTGTCCAATTATTAAAGGACTGACTGTAAATCACCTACAGAACAAATACTGTCCAATTATTAAAGGACTGACCTTAAATCACCTACAGAACAATCACTGTCCAATTATTAAAGGACTGACCGTAAATCACCTACAGAACAATCACTGTCCAATTATTAAAGGACTGACCGTAAATCACCTACAGAACAATCACTGTCCAATTATTAAAGGACTGACCGTAAATGACCGACAGAACAATCACTGTCCTATTATTAAAGGACTGACCGTAAATCACCTACAGAACAATCACTGTCCAATTATTAAAGGACTGACCGTAAATCACCTACAGAACAATCACTATACAATTATTAAAGGACTGACTGTAAATCACCTACAGAACAAACACTGTCCAATTATTAAAGGACTGACCGTAAATCACCTACAGAACAATCACTGTCCAATTATTAAAGGACTGACCGTAAATCACCTACAGAACAATCACTATCTAATTATTAAAGGACTGACCGTAAATCACCTACAGAACAATCACAGTCCAATTATTAAAGGACTGACCGTAAATCACCTACAGAAGAATCACCGTCCAATTATTAAAGGACTGACTGTAAATCACCAACAGAAGAAGCACCGTCAAATTATTCAAGGACTGACCGGAAATCACCTACAGAACAATCACTGTCCTATTATTAAAGGACTGACCTTAAATCACCGACAGAACAATCACTATCCAATTATTAAAGGACTGACCGTAAATCACCTACAGAAAAATCACTATCCAATTATTAAAGGACTGACCGTAAATCACCGACAGAACAATCACTATCCAATTATTAAAGGACTGACCGTAAATCACCTACAGAACAATCACTGTCCAATTATTAAAGGACTGACCTTAAATCACCGACAGAACAATCACTATCCAATTATTAAAGGACTGACCGTAAATCACCTACAGAACAATCACTGTCCAATTATTAAAGGACTGACTGTAAATCACCTACAGAACAAACACTGTCCAATTATTAAAGGACTGACCGTAAATCACCTACAGAACAATCACTGTCCAATTATTAAAGGACTGACCGTAAATCACCTACAGAACAATCACAATCCAATTATTAAAGGAATGACCGTAAATCACCTACAGAACAATCACTGTCCAATTATTAAAGGACTGACCGTAAATCACCTACAGAAGAATCACCGTCCAATTATTAAAGGATTGACTGTAAATCACCTACAGAAGAATCACCGTCCAATTATTCAAGGACTAACCGTAAAGCACCGACAGAACAATCACTATCCAATTATTAAAAGACTGACCGTAAATCACCTACAGAATAATCACTGTCAATTATTAAAGGACTGACTGTAAATCACCTAGAGAACAATCACTATCCAATTATTAAAGGACTGACCGTAAATCACCTACAGAACAATCACTATCCAATTATTAAAGGACTGACCGTAAATCACCTACAGAACAATCACTGTCCAATTAATAAAGGACTGACCGTAAGTCACCTACAGAACAATCACTATCCAATTATTAAAGAACTGACCGTAAATCACCTACAGAACAATCACTATCCAATTATTAAAGAACTGACCGTAAATCACCTACAGAACAATCACTGTCCAATTATTAAAGGACTGACCGTAAATCACCTACAGAAGAATCACCGTCCAATTATTAAAGGACTGACCGTAAATCACCTACAGAACAATCACTGTCCAATTATTAAAGGACTGACCGTAAATCACCTACAGAACTATCTCTGTCCAATTATTAAAGGACTGACCGTAAATCACCAACAGAACAATCACTGTCCAATTATTAAAGGACTGACCGTAAATCACCTACAGAACAATCACTGTCCAATTATTAAAGGACTGACCGTAAATCACCTACAGAACAATCACTGTCCAATTATTAAAGGACTGACTGTAAATCACCTACAGAACAAACACTGTCCAATTATTAAAGGACTGACCGTAAATCACCTACAGAGCAATCAATCTCCAATTATTAAAGGACTGACCGTAAATCACCTACAGAACAATCACTGTCCAATTATTAAAGGACTGACCGTAAATCACCAACAGAACAATCACTGTCCAATTATTAAAGGAATGACAGTACATCACCTACAGAACAATCACTGTCCAATTATTAAAGGACTGACCGTAAATCACCTACAGAGCAATCAATCTCCAATTATTAAAGGACTGACCGTAAATCACCTACAGAACAATCACTGTCCAATTATTAAAGGACTGACCGTAAATCACCAACAGAACAATCACTGTCCAATTATTAAAGGAATGACAGTACATCACCTACAGAACAATCACTGTCCAATTATTAAAGGACTGACCGTAAATCACCAACAGAACAATCACTGTCCAATTATTAAATGACTGACCGTAAATCACCTACAGAACAATCACTGTCCAATTATTAAAGGAATGACAGTACATCACCTACAGAACAATCACTGTCCAATTATTAAAGGACTGACTGTAAATCACCTACAGAGCAATCAATCTCCAATTATTAAAGGACTGACCGTAAATCACCTACAGAACAATCACTGTCCAATTATTAAAGGACTGACCGTAAATCACCAACAGAACAATCACTGTCCAATTATTAAAGGAATGACAGTACATCACCTACAGAACAATCACTGTCCAATTATTAAAGGACTGACCGTAAATCACCAACAGAACAATCACTGTCCAATTATTAAATGACTGACCGTAAATCACCTACAGAACAATCACTGTCCAATTATTAAAGGACTGACCGTAAATCACCTACAGAACAATCACTGTCCAATTATTAAAGGACTGACCGTAAATCACCAACAGAACAATCACTGTCCAATTATTAAAGGACAGACCGTAAATCACCTACAGAACAATCACTGTCCAATTATTAAAGGACTGACCGTAAATCACGTACAGAACAATCACTGTCCAATTATTAAAGGACTGATCCGTAAATCACCTACAGAACAATCACTATCCAATTATTAAAGGACTGACCGTAAATCACCGACAGAACAATCACTATCCAATTATTAAAGGACTGACCGTAAATCACCTACAGAACAATCACTGTCCTATTATTAAAGGACTGACCGTAAATCACCTACAGAACAATCACTGTCCAATTATTAAAGGACTGACTGTAAATCACCTACAGAACAAACACTGTCCAATTATTAAAGGACTGACCGTAAATCACCTACAGAACAATCACTGTCCAATTATTAAAGGACTGACCGTAAATCACCTACAGAACAATCACAATCCAATTATTAAAGGAATGACCGTAAATCACCTACAGAACAATCACTGTCCAATTATTAAAGGACTGACCGTAAATCACCTACAGAAGAATCACCGTCCAATTATTAAAGGATTGACTGTAAATCACCTACAGAAGAATCACCGTCCAATTATTCAAGGACTGACCGTAAAGCACCGACAGAACAATCACTATCCAATTATTAAAAGACTGACCGTAAATCACCTACAGAATAATCACTGTCAATTATTAAAGGACTGACTGTAAATCACCTAGAGAACAATCACTATCCAATTATTAAAGGACTGACCGTAAATCACCTACAGAACAATCACTATCCAATTATTAAAGGACTGACCGTAAATCACCTACAGAACAATCACTGTCCAATTAATAAAGGACTGACCGTAAGTCACCTACAGAACAATCACTATCCAATTATTAAAGAACTGACCGTAAATCACCTACAGAACAATCACTATCCAATTATTAAAGAACTGACCGTAAATCACCTACAGAACAATCACTGTCCAATTATTAAAGGACTGACCGTAAATCACCTACAGAAGAATCACCGTCCAATTATTAAAGGACTGACCGTAAATCACCTACAGAACAATCACTGTCCAATTATTAAAGGACTGACCGTAAATCACCTACAGAACAATCACTGTCCAATTATTAAAGGACTGACCGTAAATCACCTACAGAACAATCACTGTCCAATTATTAAAGGACTGACCGTAAATCACCTACAGAACAATCACTATCTAATTATTAAAGGACTGACCGTAAATCACCTACAGAACAATCACAGTCCAATTATTAAAGGACTGACCGTAAATCACCTACAGAAGAATCACCGTCCAATTATTAAAGGACTGACTGTAAATCACCAACAGAAGAAGCACCGTCAAATTATTCAAGGACTGACCGGAAATCACCTACAGAACAATCACTGTCCTATTATTAAAGGACTGACCTTAAATCACCGACAGAACAATCACTATCCAATTATTAAAGGACTGACCGTAAATCACCTACAGAACAATCACTATCCAATTATTAAAGGACTGACCGTAAATCACCTACAGAACAATCACTATCCAATTATTAAAGGACTGACCGTAAATCACCTACAGAACAATCACTGTCCTATTATTAAAGGACTGACCGTAAATCACCTACAGAACAATCACTGTCCAATTATTAAAGGACTGACTGTAAATCACCTACAGAACAAACACTGTCCAATTATTAAAGGACTGACCGTAAATCACCTACAGAACAATCACTGTCCAATTATTAAAGGACTGACCGTAAATCACCTACAGAACAATCACAATCCAATTATTAAAGGAATGACCGTAAATCACCTACAGAACAATCACTGTCCAATTATTAAAGGACTGACCGTAAATCACCTACAGAAGAATCACCGTCCAATTATTAAAGGATTGACTGTAAATCACCTACAGAAGAATCACCGTCCAATTATTCAAGGACTGACCGTAAAGCACCGACAGAACAATCACTATCCAATTATTAAAAGACTGACCGTAAATCACCTACAGAATAATCACTGTCAATTATTAAAGGACTGACTGTAAATCACCTAGAGAACAATCACTATCCAATTATTAAAGGACTGACCGTAAATCACCTACAGAACAATCACTATCCAATTATTAAAGGACTGACCGTAAATCACCTACAGAACAATCACTGTCCAATTAATAAAGGACTGACCGTAAGTCACCTACAGAACAATCACTATCCAATTATTAAAGAACTGACCGTAAATCACCTACAGAACAATCACTATCCAATTATTAAAGAACTGACCGTAAATCACCTACAGAACAATCACTGTCCAATTATTAAAGGACTGACCGTAAATCACCTACAGAAGAATCACCGTCCAATTATTAAAGGACTGACCGTAAATCACCTACAGAACAATCACTGTCCAATTATTAAAGGACTGACCGTAAATCACCTACAGAACTATCTCTGTCCAATTATTAAAGGACTGACCGTAAATCACCAACAGAACAATCACTGTCCAATTATTAAAGGACTGACCGTAAATCACCTACAGAACAATCACTGTCCAATTATTAAAGGACTGACCGTAAATCACCTACAGAACAATCACTGTCCAATTATTAAAGGACTGACTGTAAATCACCTACAGAACAAACACTGTCCAATTATTAAAGGACTGACCGTAAATCACCTACAGAGCAATCAATCTCCAATTATTAAAGGACTGACCGTAAATCACCTACAGAACAATCACTGTCCAATTATTAAAGGACTGACCGTAAATCACCAACAGAACAATCACTGTCCAATTATTAAAGGAATGACAGTACATCACCTACAGAACAATCACTGTCCAATTATTAAAGGACTGACCGTAAATCACCAACAGAACAATCACTGTCCAATTATTAAATGACTGACCGTAAATCACCTACAGAACAATCACTGTCCAATTATTAAAGGACTGACCGTAAATCACCTACAGAACAATCACTGTCCAATTATTAAAGGACTGACCGTAAATCACCTACAGAAGAATCACCGTCCAATTATTAAAGGATTGACTGTAAATCACCTACAGAAGAATCACCATCCAATTATTCAAGGACTGACCGTAAAGCACCGACAGAACAATCACTATCCAATTATTAAAAGACTGACCGTAAATCACCTACAGAATAATCACTGTCAATTATTAAAGGACTGACTGTAAATCACCTAGAGAACAATCACTATCCAATTATTAAAGGACTGACCGTAAATCACCTACAGAACAATCACTATCCAATTATTAAAGGACTGACCGTAAATCACCTACAGAACAATCACTGTCCAATTAATAAAGGACTGACCGTAAGTCACCTACAGAACAATCACTATCCAATTATTAAAGAACTGACCGTAAATCACCTACAGAACAATCACTATCCAATTATTAAAGAACTGACCGTAAATCACCTACAGAACAATCACTGTCCAATTATTAAAGGACTGACCGTAAATCACCTACAGAAGAATCACCGTCCAATTATTAAAGGACTGACCATAAATCACCTACAGAACAATCACTGTCCAATTATTAAAGGACTGACCGTAAATCACCTACAGAACAATCACTGTCCAATTATTAAAGGACTGACCGTAAATCACCTACAGAACAATCACTGTCCAATTATTAAAGGACTGACCGTAAATCACCTACAGAACAATCACTATCTAATTATTAAAGGACTGACCGTAAATCACCTACAGAACAATCACAGTCCAATTATTAAAGGACTGACCGTAAATCACCTACAGAAGAATCACCGTCCAATTATTAAAGGACTGACTGTAAATCACCAACAGAAGAAGCACCGTCAAATTATTCAAGGACTGACCGGAAATCACCTACAGAACAATCACTGTCCTATTATTAAAGGACTGACCTTAAATCACCGACAGAACAATCACTATCCAATTATTAAAGGAATGACCGTAAATCACCTACAGAACAATCACTGTCCAATTATTAAAGGACTGACCGTAAATCACCTACAGAAGAATCACCGTCCAATTATTAAAGGATTGACTGTAAATCACCTACAGAAGAATCACCGTCCAATTATTCAAGGACTGACCGTAAAGCACCGACAGAACAATCACTATCCAATTATTAAAAGACTGACCGTAAATCACCTACAGAATAATCACTGTCAATTATTAAAGGACTGACTGTAAATCACCTAGAGAACAATCACTATCCAATTATTAAAGGACTGACCGTAAATCACCTACAGAACAATCACTATCCAATTATTAAAGGACTGACCGTAAATCACCTACAGAACAATCACTGTCCAATTAATAAAGGACTGACCGTAAGTCACCTACAGAACAATCACTATCCAATTATTAAAGAACTGACCGTAAATCACCTACAGAACAATCACTATCCAATTATTAAAGAACTGACCGTAAATCACCTACAGAACAATCACTGTCCAATTATTAAAGGACTGACCGTAAATCACCTACAGAAGAATCACCGTCCAATTATTAAAGGACTGACCGTAAATCACCTACAGAACAATCACTGTCCAATTATTAAAGGACTGACCGTAAATCACCTACAGAACTATCTCTGTCCAATTATTAAAGGACTGACCGTAAATCACCAACAGAACAATCACTGTCCAATTATTAAAGGACTGACCGTAAATCACCTACAGAACAATCACTGTCCAATTATTAAAGGACTGACCGTAAATCACCTACAGAACAATCACTGTCCAATTATTAAAGGACTGACTGTAAATCACCTACAGAACAAACACTGTCCAATTATTAAAGGACTGACCGTAAATCACCTACAGAGCAATCAATCTCCAATTATTAAAGGACTGACCGTAAATCACCTACAGAACAATCACTGTCCAATTATTAAAGGACTGACCGTAAATCACCAACAGAACAATCACTGTCCAATTATTAAAGGAATGACAGTACATCACCTACAGAACAATCACTGTCCAATTATTAAAGGACTGACCGTAAATCACCAACAGAACAATCACTGTCCAATTATTAAATGACTGACCGTAAATCACCTACAGAACAATCACTGTCCAATTATTAAAGGACTGACCGTAAATCACCTACAGAACAATCACTGTCCAATTATTAAAGGACTGACCGTAAATCACCTACAGAAGAATCACCGTCCAATTATTAAAGGATTGACTGTAAATCACCTACAGAAGAATCACCGTCCAATTATTCAAGGACTGACCGTAAAGCACCGACAGAACAATCACTATCCAATTATTAAAAGACTGACCGTAAATCACCTACAGAATAATCACTGTCAATTATTAAAGGACTGACTGTAAATCACCTAGAGAACAATCACTATCCAATTATTAAAGGACTGACCGTAAATCACCTACAGAACAATCACTATCCAATTATTAAAGGACTGACCGTAAATCACCTACAGAACAATCACTGTCCAATTAATAAAGGACTGACCGTAAGTCACCTACAGAACAATCACTATCCAATTATTAAAGAACTGACCGTAAATCACCTACAGAACAATCACTATCCAATTATTAAAGAACTGACCGTAAATCACCTACAGAACAATCACTGTCCAATTATTAAAGGACTGACCGTAAATCACCTACAGAAGAATCACCGTCCAATTATTAAAGGACTGACCGTAAATCACCTACAGAACAATCACTGTCCAATTATTAAAGGACTGACCGTAAATCACCTACAGAACAATCACTGTCCAATTATTAAAGGACTGACCATAAATCACCTACAGAACAATCACTGTCCAATTATTAAAGGACTGACCGTAAATCACCTACAGAACAATCACTATCTAATTATTAAAGGACTGACCGTAAATCACCTACAGAACAATCACAGTCCAATTATTAAAGGACTGACCGTAAATCACCTACAGAAGAATCACCGTCCAATTATTAAAGGACTGACTGTAAATCACCAACAGAAGAAGCACCGTCAAATTATTCAAGGACTGACCGGAAATCACCTACAGAACAATCACTGTCCTATTATTAAAGGACTGACCTTAAATCACCGACAGAACAATCACTATCCAATTATTAAAGGACTGACCGTAAATCACCTACAGAACAATCACTATCCAATTATTAAAGGACTGACCGTAAATCACCGACAGAACAATCACTATCCAATTATTAAAGGACTGACCGTAAATCACCTACAGAACAATCACTGTCCTATTATTAAAGGACTGACCGTAAATCACCTACAGAACAATCACTGTCCAATTATTAAAGGACTGACCGTAAATCACCTACAGAACAATCACAATCCAATTATTAAAGGAATGACCGTAAATCACCTACAGAACAATCACTGTCCAATTATTAAAGGACTGACCGTAAATCACCTACAGAAGAATCACCGTCCAATTATTAAAGGATTGACTGTAAATCACCTACAGAAGAATCACCGTCCAATTATTCAAGGACTGACCGTAAAGCACCGACAGAACAATCACTATCCAATTATTAAAAGACTGACCGTAAATCACCTACAGAATAATCACTTTCAATTATTAAAGGACTGACTGTAAATCACCTAGAGAACAATCACTATCCAATTATTAAAGGACTGACCGTAAATCACCTACAGAACAATCACTATCCAATTATTAAAGGACTGACCGTAAATCACCTACAGAACAATCACTGTCCAATTAATAAAGGACTGACCGTAAGTCACCTACAGAACAATCACTATCCAATTATTAAAGAACTGACCGTAAATCACCTACAGAACAATCACTATCCAATTATTAAAGGACTGACTGTAAATCACCTAGAGAACAATCACTATCCAATTATTAAAGGACTGACCGTAAATCACCTACAGAACAATCACTATCCAATTATTAAAGGACTGACCGTAAATCACCTACAGAACAATCACTGTCCAATTAATAAAGGACTGACCGTAAGTCACCTACAGAACAATCACTATCCAATTATTAAAGAACTGACCGTAAATCACCTACAGAACAATCACTGTCCAATTATTAAAGGACTGACCGTAAATCACCAACAGAACAATCACTGTCCAATTATTAAAGGAATGACAGTACATCACCTACAGAACAATCACTGTCCAATTATTAAAGGACTGACCGTAAATCACCAACAGAACAATCACTGTCCAATTATTAAATGACTGACCGTAAATCACCTACAGAACAATCACTGTCCAATTATTAAAGGACTGACCGTAAATCACCTACAGAACAATCACTGTCCAATTATTAAAGGACTGACCGTA